>NC_046661.1:39855893-39863232 GCF_010883055.1 Belonocnema kinseyi | reverse complement strand
CAGACCAAATCGACCCCTTTTGAACCTTACCTCTTTTGATTTAACTGAAACTTCATAATTATATTATACCTGACTAAAAACGCTAAAAACTTTTTAATTTTTTTTATCTACCTCAAAAAAAATAATTAATTTTTCAAAAAATGGTTCTTTTTTCACACTGTTATAACTTTGGAAAAAATTGGCCGATCAAGACGCACTTTCCAAAATCTTTGTAATTAAATGCACTTTGCAAAAAAAAAATACAAAAAAATTTTTAGATAGTAAACTCTATAAAGTTTTTGTGTTTTTTGGGAAAAACCGTAAATTTTTTGAAGTTTGCCTTTTTTTTTATTTTCTTTAAAAAAACTTCAATTAATTCTGCGGTTATTTCCGCCAATCCCAGAGTGAGCCGATTTTTTTCAATTTTTTTTTCCTAATTAAAAATTTTTTCAGTTTTTTCAATTCTATTTTTCTAGAAATTTTGTTTATATAATAAAATAAATGCAATAAATTATTTCTCGGTATATCATACTTAATATATATTCTAAACTTAAACTAATAACTAGGATTGTAGGTTT
This sequence comes from Belonocnema kinseyi, assembly GCF_010883055.1. NCBI lineage: Eukaryota > Metazoa > Arthropoda > Insecta > Hymenoptera > Cynipidae > Belonocnema > Belonocnema kinseyi. The sequence goes on along the minus strand of NC_046661.1, from coordinate 39,862,675 downwards.
GATAGGATTCAAATTAAACGTTTTTAATAGTAATAAAACAAACAATTTATTTCATTTTCTTTGGCGTTTAAATATTTTACATATTCTATGTTCATTCGAATTCAAAATTTTTTTACATATAAACAACCATCTGTGTCTGCAATTACATTGTGTAATTTCTGAGTTCCCGTAATTTGTTTTGTGTTAAAAAATCTGTCATTGAAATTATTCACAGCTTTATTGCAATCCTCTTCTGAAGAAAACCTGACCGTGATATTTGGAAGATTTTCCGGTGCAAAAGTCCAATCGAAGAGTTCATGAGGTGTTGTAATTTGGTCATCAGCTTGTCGTTTGATAGTGCCACCAGTACCGTCACACGGACCTTTGCCATGGGCAGTCGCAAAAAAATGCCTTTCGGCAGGTACGCCAAAGTCACTTGCATGATAATATAAGTTCACTAAGTTTTTGTAGTTTTTAAATTGTTGAGGAGCCCCATCTGAGAAATAATAAATCTGGTGAACACTTTCAGAAAAACTTTTCACAAAATTAGTAATTATTTCCATGAAAACATGAACAGTGACGGCATCATGATTATTACAATCTGAAATAATCACTAGTCTTCTGTGTTCAAGTTCGCTATTTACTTTGAAATAAATAACAACCGGAAAAATCGTTGCTTGCTTATTGTTCCAGTTAAGACCAGATGCTGCATTTTGTATTACGAAAGCATAATTTTTAGCAAACTCGCAAATGATAATAAATTCATTTCGTTTTACTGATTCTTTTAATGCTTTCAAAAATGTAGCTTATTCTTTAGCGATGAATGAGTGGGGTAGATGAGTTTTCAACTCTTTACAAAAGTCTTCAACAAATTCATCTGTTGAATTAATAAAAGTTTCCAAAGTACTTCTTGATTTCTAAGTAAGAAGAATCTAAGTAACACTGAAACGACGGAGACTCACATATAATTAGGCTTAAGCAATCGCTGTAGTGTTTTATGTGGTTTTCTCTATTTTCCGTTAAAGAAAGAAAATTTCCACCTGAAATGAAAGTCATTCAATTGGCAGAAAATTTACGTATTTATAAATAAAAATTAATTTTATAATTACTAATCATCATCAACTTCACATTCTGATGAATTGTGCAAACACAAATGGTATGTGTTCTACTTGTTCCTGCTAACACACAATGTTTCGGTCGAAAAGAGGCGAATTTGGAAAATCCAACTTAGTCTGCAGGGTTTATTTCACGAAAACATTGGTATAGTTCTTTGAGGTCAGATAGGACGAGTCTTTTTTGGACGTGTACTCGATTGTCATCGGCACCTCGTATTGAAACAAAATTTTCATGCCTGACATGGGAGCACTATACTCATCATCGCTATAAAAATTAATAATTTTTAATTTTACTTGATTTGAAATTTTCCGAACTATAATAAAAAATGTTAGAAATTAAATCTTTAGTGGTATTTAAAACATTTATTTTACGTTATATATACCTAATTTCAATTTAGGTGTTGAAAGTATCCTTTTTTCTTTATTAAGTTCTTAGCAACCCTTGACATATGCCTTGACATATTCAAGTTTCACAAAAACGTCTTTCGCTCCATTTTACCGGTAACAAAGTTAAAATTTGTATTTTGGAGGTTTTTTCAGTTTTTCCATCGTTGAATTTAGCGTACAGCATTTTAATTAAAGAGCGAAAATTGTCACCATCGTCATCAATTGATTCTTCATCGGCCGAAGAGAGTAGAACCTTTTTCAAACTATCGGAAATCTGATTTATCTTGTTAAGCGAAAAGTGATTATCATTTTATTTTTTTGATGGAATCGGTGATTGATTTAACAATTGTAATGCATGATTTATCAATGGTAATTGAGTAGCAGCGCTGACATGTGATGCAGAGCTTGATTGTGAATCTTTGGGTTCGCTATTAAACGAAATGGAACTTTAAAGGAAATAATGAGATATGTAGTTTCTAGAAATGTGTTTAAGTAACCACAAACAAATATGCAGGGGAAAATCTCTTGAATAAATAACTAAAAGAACTTACGAAGAGATAAAGAAATATCCGTGGCAGTTGTGTTATTGTCGCTGTCAGTCTGATTATGATTGTCATTGTCACTTAAGCTATCGTCATGGTCACTTACATTATTAAGATTTTTATCAGAATTAGTATTATCACCATTATTTGTTTGTTGCTTAACTATTAAGTTTTTTTAGACACGAACTGCATGATAAATAATTATGTCTTAATTTTAACGTCATCTTCATAATGTCAGTCGCTGGAAAGAATGAACACTTTGATCAAAGACCGACAAAAAAATTATTCACAAAATAGATCAATTCCCAGTGGGCAAAAAATTTGCAGACGTCTTTACGACATCATTACGACATCTTTATGACAACTTTACGACATTCTATGTCCATGTCGTTTCGCTGTCTTTACAATGTCGTAAATACATCGTCAGATCATGCGACTTATTTACGCTATCGTAAAGACACCTTAACGACATGGACATAGGATGTCGTAAAGTTATCGTAAAGATGTCGTAACGATGTCGTAAAGACTTCGCCAAACTTTGTGCCCACTGTATTGTACTTTTCCAACAAACGTGACAACAAAAAACTTTCAATGTATACTAGAAGAAATGATAGATACACAGGTTATGTTTTAGATCTAAATAGAAAGCGGTGGTAGGCTTATGAAATGGAATAGATTATCGTGGATCTAGTTAACTGGCCGTAGGTAAGTCTGTAATTGTCAGGCCCTAACTTATCGATCTTATTAACGTGCTGAACTTCAACACTATTTATTTTAGATTAAAATTGGTTATAATATGCTTAAGTTTAGAATATTTATTAAATATGATATACTGAAAAGTCATTTGCTTGCATTTATTATTATATAAACAAGATTTCTAGAAAAAGAAAATTTTAAAAACTGAAAAAAATGCTAATTAAAAAAAAGTTGAAAAAAAATTGGCACACTCTGGAATTGGCGAGAATAACCGCAGAATTAATTGAAGTTTTTTTTAAGAAAATAAAAAAAAATGGCAAACTTGCAAAAATTTACGGTTTTTTGCAAAAAATACCAAAATTTTATAGAGTTTACTATCTAAAAATTTTTTTGGATTTTTTTTTGCAAAGTGCATTTAATTACAAAGATTTTGAAGAAAAAAAACGTCTCGATCGGCCAATTTTTGACAAAGTTATAACAGTTTGAAAAAAAGTACAATTTTTTTGAAAAATTCATTAACAATATATATACAATCCGGATATATATACAATTGTCCGCGACTGCCTATTTATTTTTGTAACCATATTCATCAGAAACCCTTGGTACAGGGACCCTCTATCCGCAACCCGAGGACGCGTTCGGTGGCAATATTAATTTAAATATTAATATCTGTTGAGATGATATTATTATAATTATAATATCATATATAGTTCATTATATATTATAATAATTCTATTATAATGTAATGAAATATAAGTAGAAAATATATTTGTTGCATATAGAAGAATGAATCGCGCGAAAAATTTAAATCATTAGAATCATCAATTTCTTGCATTTCTTTAAAATGCGGAATAATTGATAGAATATTGATATTAATACTGATCTATGTAAAATTGAAACTCAAATGCTAATAATTCTTTACATGGAATGCAAATTACACGTGTGTGCAGCGTGTCCATTGAAGTTTTATACCTTTATTAGCGAGTAAATGGTCATTACCGGTGACGCGAAAAATTTTTAATCTTTTATTGTACGCAGAGTGAATGGTACATTTTTGTGTAAAACAAAACTAAAACTAATCGACAATACAACTGTAAAAGCGGATAATTTTGAAAAAAATCTTACAAATATTATTTTTTATAACACAAAACATATATAGTAATTAATTAATTTGTAAAATATAAGGAAAAATCTTAATAAAAAAATACATTATTTTTGGGGAATTATTTAGTTTTTATAAATTTATGTCGTGTAACTATTATTGCCATAAAATTAGAATTTAAAAAATCTTAATTACACCTGTCGGGAAAAAAGAAGTAAAATATCGAAATGTATTTTACCAATTTCGCAGAAAAAAAAGTTTTTGCAATGTTGTGAGTACATGCATTTTTAAATGTATTATCAAAAAATTATCCAAGTAGTGTAGAGAACCTGCAATTGATCCATTGATAAACTACAAACTTTGAAAACTTAAATTACTAAATTGGAAGGAAGGTTATGTAATGAAAGAAAAACAACAATTTTCAGCCGTATATATAAATAAATATTTCGGCTCGGTGGAAAAAGCCTGAAAGGCATGAAAAACCACCAAAAACGACCTACAAAAAAATTTGGGAATAAAAAAATAATAGGAAATGCCCCTCGTCTCTAACAAACTAAAAACAAATAAAATCATTTTATATAATATTTACATACAAAACAAAATCGGGGTGATTTCTGAACGTGAGTCCCCTCGCGTCACATCAGTTTTTAAAATTCAAATATTCACAACATTGTCAAAAATGTTTTCCGTGAAATCGGTTACATACTTGTCATCCTATTTCCTTTAAAGGACAACATATAAGTTAAGCTAAAGAATTTCCATCCATTGGAAACAATTTCAAATTGGTAGATAATCTCAATTTTACATAGAACAGTATTAATATTAATATTCTATCAACTATTCCGCATTTTAAAGAAATGCAAGAAAGTAATATAGCAGAAAGTGCGGAGATCGAGTGTAAATGAAGAAGGGTGAGTGAAGGCAAAGGTGTGAAGGGTGAAAGTGAGTGGTTTGAAGTGAAAATTTGAAGCGTATGAAGTTTTTGAGGTTAGGAGTGAAAAAATAGTTGCTTGGTCAGGGGGGCAATAGGTAGGTGATAAAGGTGGGAAACGTCACGGAGCTTTGGGTAACGTAGGATGCTGACAACGCAAAGTCCACAAACTGGCGGTGATTAAAGTGCCGAGAAGTCGACCCGGGTGGCGAGGGTAACTGACTCAGGTACGGGTAAGCAACACGGAAGGCCCTAAAGTTTAAAGCACCTTAACAAGCTAGGCAACGCGGATGCGAACAGAAGTCTGGACGAATGGAAAAAAAGGCAAGCGCGACTAGCAGTGAAGGGGAGGAAAAAAGGAAAAGAGTGGCTGGGGAAGAGGAGGTAGAAAGGGACCAGGATAACAAGAGAGTTAGAATTAAAAGGTATACACCAGAGATAGGATGGGGGGGGGATGTTTGAAAAATTGGAAGCTCTCATTAAAGGGTTTAGAGAGGAAACGAGAAAGAGATTGGATGACATGAATAGGGATATGAATAGGTTGGGAAACGATGTATAGTAAGGGGGGAAGTGAAAAAGGTCAGAGAAAAATGGGAAGAATGGAATAAACGTTGGAAGGAGGAGAAAGGCAAGTCTTGGGGTAAGCTAGAGAGCTTTAAGAATAGACAGAGAGAGGATGACGAACAGAGATCTAGAGAAATAAAACAGTTGGAAGAACGGGAATCCAGTCTAGAAATTAGGGATAAGCATATGGGGGAAAAGACAGAAAATGAGGAAATAGTTAAAGGGAATGAAAAGAACGTCCGAAGTGAGAATGAACGATTGAAGAAAAGACTCAGTGAGATTGAAAGAAGATTAGAAGGGGAAGAAAGGGCAAAGACGAAAAATAACATAGTAGTTAAGGGATTAAAAGTGGAGAGTGAAACAGGAGAAGTTGAAGTAACAAATCTTTTTCGAGATATTAGAGTGCAGGTAAGGGTAGAAGGAGTTAAGAGAATAGGAGGGACAAAGGAAGAAAAAAAGGAATATTTCTAGTAAAAGTGGGGAGTGAGAAGGGGAAAAAGACAATTATGGAAGAAGAGAAAGAATTGAAGAAGATCTCACATGGAGGGAGAGGAAAAGGAGATGGCAAATAGAGCAGAGGGCTTGGGCAGAGAGGAAAATGGGCCATATAGGGTGGATAGGGAGAAACAGGTTATGGATAAATGGGAAGGAATGGTGCTGGGCTGAAGAATTAGAAAAATTAAGGAAAAAAGGAAAAAGTCTTGAGAAAAGTAGGGGGAAGGGAGACGAAAAAGAGTAAAAATAAATCAGAGGGGTTTCCAAACGGCAAAGGGGAAACAGAGTGAAGAGGAAAGAAGAGGAAAGGTAAGAAAGAAACGTGAAAATAGCTTTCTGGAATGGTTCAGGTTTGAAGAACAAGAATAAAGGATTTTGGGAGGAGTTAGAAAAGTGGGATGTGATTATGATGAGTGAAACTTGGGCAGATGAGGAGGACTGGAAGGGAATAAAAAAACTGTTACCGAAAGGTTATTGGAAAAGTAGAAATAGCGGTGGTGTGTGTATACAGAAGAAGAGGGGAAGAGGAAGGCTGGAGAGTAATAAGGAGGTGGATGGAGGAAAAGAAGGAAGAATTTGTTTTAATAGGAGGGGACTTAAATGCATGGACTGGCGAACAAAGGGGGGAGGGTTGTGGGATGAAGAAAAGGAGGCATTTATAAGGAACTCCAAACATAGAGAGACGGACAGGAAGGGGAGGAAGTTACTAGACATGATAGGAGAAACAGGATGGTTTATATGCAATGACAATATGAAAGGAGATGAGGAAGGGGAGATCACATTCATAGGAAACGGAAGCAACAGTAATAGACTACATCTTGGCTAAAGAAAGAATGCGGCATTTGATAAGGAGCATGAAGGTAGGGAATGATATAGGGTCCGAGCACTTCCCGGTCATAGTTACACGAAGAAGAGGCGTTAGTAAGCGTGGCAGAGGGAGGAAGGAAAAAGGGTGCGAAAGAAACACGAAA
>NC_046661.1:39839320-39855883 GCF_010883055.1 Belonocnema kinseyi | reverse complement strand
ACAAAAGATGGAAAAGGAGAAGGTTAGGTATGAAAAAAAGAGGGAATAGACTCGTTAATTGAAAGGTTGAAGGGGTCCATTGAAAAGGTAAAGGATGAGCTGGGTACTAACAAAGAAAGAGTAGGGGAAAAGAGAGAATAAAAGAGTGTGTGAGCAAATGGAGAAGAGGGGAAATGGAGAAGTAGCAGTATATCAGGAGGAAAAAAGAATATGAGAAGATGCTGGAAATAAAAAGACAAAGAGGAAAGGAAAAATATAAAGCAGAAGTAGAAAACCCGATCAAAGAAGGTAGGGTGCGGGATGTGATAAATAGGGATAGAGGGGAAAGGTAGGGCGTTAACGAAGAAATAGAAATGGAGGAATGGACGGATTATTTTAAGGGTCTATTAAGGGGAGAGCAAAATAAGATCAAAGGGGAAAAGCGTAGGATAGTCCAAGGAGAAATGGAGGAAGGGAATGAGATAAAAAGAGAAGAAGTGGATGAGGCAATAAATAGATTAAAAAGAAACAAGGCGACGGGAGAAGATGGGATGGAGAACGAAGCAATGAAGCTTGAAGGAGAAGGGATTAGGGATGGGATGTGGAAGATCTGCAACAAGGTATGGAAAGGGCAAGGTTGGGCGGAAGAGTTGAGGACGGGACTAGTGGTACCACTTGTCAAGAAAGGGGAAGGAAAGAAGGTAGAGGAATACAGAGGGATCACTCTCATGTCAGTCGGCTATAAAATATAAGCAGAAATCTTAAGAAAAAGATTGGAGAGTCAGGTAGAACAAAAAAAAACTATCCCACATAATTAGATGGGATTTAAAAAAGGGAGGGGAACTATAGACAACATCTACGTACTTAACTATTTAGTCAATAGAAATTTGGGGAGAAAGAAAGGGAAACTAGTCGCTTTGTTCGTAGATTTCAAAGCAGCGTTTGACTCAGTGAACAGAAAAGTGATATGGCAGGCAATGAAGGAGAGGGGTGTATAGGAAAAGTTGGTGGAGAGGATAAAGGAAATTTTTACTGAAACCAGGATTAGGGTGAAAATAGGAAAGAAAAAAGGGCAGGTTTTCTGGACAGACCGTGGTCTAAGGCAAGGGTGCCCGTTGAGTCCGTTACTATTTAGTATCCTACTGACGGACTTAGAGGAGAAGCTAAAGGAGAGAGGGAAAGGAGGAACGGTTTTGGGTAATAGCAAACTATACTCACTAGCATACGCAGACGATGTAGTTCCATTAGCAGATGATGAGAAGGGGATGAACCTAATGATGAGAATCTTCGAAGAGTATGTGTGAACAAAAGTGCTGACGGTGAACATAGATAAGACAAAGATGATGTGTTTCAGAAATAGAAAGAGCAAAATAAATTACGATTGGAAGATGAACAGACAAAAAGTGGAAATTGTGGAAGAGTTCTGTTACCTAGGTTTTTGGTTTGAGGTAGAAGGGGGAAACGAGCTGCAGGTGAGGAAAATAATTGAATGTGCAAGTAAAGTAATGGGCCAAGTATGGGCTATAGGAAAGAAAAGGTTCAAGAACGATTGAAGAATGAGGGTCTGATTGTTTGATGCGTTGGTGTCGGCGGTGTTGTGTTATGGTGTGGAGATCTGGGGATGGAAGGAACATAGGAAAGTAGAGAGCATGCATGAGCAATTTCTGAGGTCCTAATGGGGGTTAGCTAGAGTTGCCCAGGATATATGTTAAAAGAAGAGTTAGGAAGAGAAAATATGGTTACTAGACAAATTGAGAGAGTCTGGAGGTTTGAAGAGAATCTAAAAAGGGGAGAGGGAAGTAGACTTGCACAAGCGTCTTTCGGCGAAATTTGGAACAATGAAGAGAGAGGTAATGTGAGAAATTCAAAATGGGAGGAAGAAAGGAGAAAAATGAGAAGGGTGTGTAATATTCGAGAAGGGGCTATGGAGTGGCAGGACATAGAGTTAGAGCTTTTGGTTAAACAAGAAGAAGAGAGATGGGCAAAGATTATAGATTCCAGGTAGGGTTGAACGGTTCAGAATGGGAGAAGGAGTGAGAGCATGCAGATATTGGATGGATGAAGAGAAGAATTTATGCAGAGTATGTGGATACGAAATGAAGTCATGGGCACATTTATTAGAGAGATGTACAGGAGAGGAAGAGGGACAGTTAAGTGTGGATGAGTGTGTAAGATGGATCTTGGATGGTAGTGGACAGGGAGCCAAACGGGTGATCCTGAAAAAGGACATTAAAAACGAAAATTGTTTTCAATATCGTGGAAAATGCATTTTTTATGGTAAGAGGAAACGGAAGCTCTGGAAGCTCGCTCATTTTAGGAACTAATGTCACTACTGTTACTATTGTTTATCCTACGTAATGCGAAAGAGTAGAATATAAGTAGTAGTTAAGTTAGACTGAGGATGGAATTGTAAATATATGTACAGGGAGCGGAGGCCCTCAAACCCGTAAAAGGAAGAGATTAAATACATACATACATACATACACGTATTCAATATAATACAAAAAAATTCAACTAGAATGACCACTTTTAAACGAAACATAGAATAGTTAAATTTGTGGTTAAAAAAATTAATTTTTAACCGAAAACAACAAGCATTTTCTACGAAATAGTTAAATTTTCAGAAAACACATTTTTCAACGAAATTGATAAATCATCAACCAACAAAAAACTAAATTTCTAACAAAGTAGTTCCACTTTCAAACAGAAAAGATGAGAAAATTGTTAAAATTCTTTGAAAGCGCTTTTGAGCACCTTCAAACCTTTTAGAATACTGTAAAATATTTCAAAATCTTTTGAAACACCTTGACATCTTTTGAAGATTTCTCAATTACTTTTTAATTTTTACATTCTCATTCCTGAGAATGTAATGTAATCGTCCAAATTTTCAATATCTGGTTTTTAACGGATCTTTACGTTTCGGCACTCACAGAATCCGAAAACCATAAAATTACATCGGTGTCTGTATGTCTGTCAGTATGTCTGTATGTATGATTACCTGAATGTTGTAGCCACGGTAACTTTTTAAGGATTTGCCCAATCGAGTCCGCATTTGATATACTTCTGAAGGTCCCTCACACAAAGGCTAAGTTCGCTAATCAGATATTTCTAACCAAAATTAAAAAATTGAGAGTCTTCAATATTTTGAAATTTTTTTTTTGTTTTTTGAAATTTTATAAATTGTAGTCAAAGTTTCTTATAGATGGGCAAAAAACTGGCAAATTATCCAAATAAAATAATTTATTTGGATGAAAATTGGAAAAGTTATATACTTTTAAAATTTTGAAAATTTTCAAAACACAGAAAAAGTTATATTCTTTGAAGATCCAAAAATTTCATTCCAAATTTTCGCCAGATACCAAATATATTTCAAAACTATTCTACCGGAATTTTTCGATTAACCCAAAATTAAAAAAATTATAGCATTTCAAAAATTTTCAATTTTTTTTCAACTTCTCTGTGGGCACACAAGTACGTCTTTCAGCGGATGTCTTAAGGACGTCCTGAAGATCTCTTAAAGACATGAAAAGATCCAGAGGATGTCTTAGAGAAGTCAAATCATATGAGATAGAGGTACGTTCTAAGGACGTCTTTAGGACGTCCCGGTGCCCACTGGGTTATAAAAATTTTTGTCAAAGTTTCTCATAGATAGGTCAAAGACTTGCAATTAATCCAAATAAAATGTTTAGTTTTCATGAAAATTGAAAAAGTTAGTGTAATGTAATCGTGCAAATTTCGATCTCTTGTTTTTAACGGAACTTTACATTTCAGCGCGCACAGAGTCCGAAAATCATACAATTTTGTCGGTATCTGCCTGTCTATAAGTATGTTTGCATGTCTGTATGTATGCATGTATGCAGGTATGTATATATTTATGTATGTTTGCATGTCTGTATGTATGCATGTATGAATGTATGTATGTGTATGTATGAATGTGTGTATGTATGATGTATGTATGATGTATGTATGTATGGTTACCTGAATGTTGTAGCCACGCTAACTTTCGAAGAATTTGTCCAATCGAGTCCGCATTTGATACACTTCTGAAAGTCCCTAAAATAAAGGCTAAGTTCGTTAATCAGATATTTCGAATCAAAATTAAAAAATTGAGTGCATCTTCAAAATTTTGAAATTTTTGTTGTTGAAATTTTATAAATTTTTGTCAAAGTTTTTTATAGATGGGTAAAAGACTTGCAAATTATCTAAATAAAATGTTTAATTTTGATGAAAATTAGAAAAGTTATATACTTTTCAAAAATTTGAAAACCTTCAAAAAATAGAAGAAAAAAAATTTTTTTTCATAGATCCAAAAATTTTCACTAGATACCAAATATATTTTAAAACTATTTTAGCCGAATTTTTCAATAAGCCAACATTTTTAAAAATTAGAGCCTGTATAATCGAACAGTAAAGCGCGAAGCGCGATTATGGCAATGGGAATGTAATATTAAGGCCGTAGGTGCTTTGAGAACTACATACAATGTAGAAAATTTCGCATTGTGGTCTGTGCACAAATGTGGAGGGTAATGCAAAGACCGAGCGGAAGCGCGAGATAAATATATTATCGAGCGCGAAGCGCGAGAATGAACAGTCGCACGCCGTGGGCGCGCTCAAACTAGCGAGTTAATATTCTTTGAAATTCTTTTAAATTATAAAAATGAATTAAAAACTCCTTGACATCTTTTAAAACATCCTCAAATATTTAAAATCTTTTGAAATCTCTTGAAATTTTTTAGAGCTCTTAAAAATTCTTTGAAATTATAGAAATACCCTGAAGTATTTTAAATCCTTCAAAATCTTATACTAAATTATTGAAATGAATTTAAATTCCTTGGAATCTATTAAAATTCTCTCAAATTTTTTAAATTCTTCCAAATCTTTTGAAATACCTACAACTTTTTTTTAATGATTTCTAAAGTACTTTAGAATTTTTTTAAATAATCCTTCTGAAATTTGTTTTAATTCTTTGAAATTCCTTTAAATTATAAAAACAAATTGAAGATCCCTTGACATCTTTTAAAACATGCGCAAATATTTAAAATCCTTAAAAATCTTCTGAAATCTCTTGAAATTTTAAAAAATACCCTGAAATACTTCAAATCCTTTAAAATCTTATGCTAAATTATTAAAATCAATTGAAAATTCCATTAAATCTATTAAAATATCCTAAAATACATCAAATTGTTTAAAATCTCATATTAAATTACTGTACTCAATTTAAAATTCCTGGGCACCTTTTAACATATCCTTGAACATACAAAATCCTTAAAAATCTTTTGAAATATATTGGAATTTTTTAAAGATCTTGGAAATATCTAGAAATTTTAAAGATACCCTAAAATATTTAAAATCCTCTAAAATCTCATATTGAATATCTGTAATCAATTGTAAAATCCTTGGAAAGTTTTTAAAATTCTCTCAAATTTTTAAAATCCCTCAAAATCTTTTGCAATTTCTTGAACTTTTTTAATAGTTTTCGATTGAAATTTAGAAAATTTTGGAACATTTTAGGAGGTTTATTTAAAAAAAAATCCAAAGTACTTTATAAATCTTTAAAAAAAAGTTCTAGGTATTTCAAAAGATTTTAAAGGATTTGAAAAATTTGCGAAAATTTTAAAAGATTCCAAGGAATTTGAATTCATTTCAATAATTCAGAATGAGATTTTAAAGGATTTAAAATATTTCAGGGTATTTTTAAAATTTCAAAGAATTTTCATGAGCTTTAAACAATTTCAAGATATTACAAAAGATTTTACATATCTGAGGATGTTTTGAAAGATGTCAAGGAATTTTTAACTTATTTTCATAATGTTAAGGAATTTCAAAGAATTTTGAAGACTTTAGCAGTGCTATTTCTAAAAATTCCAAAGTACTTTAAAAATCTTTTTAAACAAGCTCAAGGTATGTCAAAATATTTTGAAGGGATTGCAATATTTGAGAGTATTTTCAAATGTTCTAAGAATTTGCAATTGATTACGGTTTAAATTTGTATTTCTCTAGAATTTATAGCCATTTATAAATTGAGGCAACGGATGCAATAACCGACGGGACGCTTGGTTTTGTATTCTTTGCTTCCCATTCAGTATAATATGATGCGAACAGTTATCTAAAACTCAAATTTAAAAAAACAATGCGATAAAAATATCAGCATTTAGAGCTTAATGAAGAGCACAATCTTCGGGTAGTAAATTGTTTTGTGTGATTTCAACTTTGTAAAAAATATTAAAGCACATTTTAACGGTCAGAATTGAATCCTTTTTCCAAAATAAACTCCCCGTACATTTTTTTCATTTTAACGAAGTGACTTTAAATTTGAATCATAAACTATTATATATACTGTTTTGATGCCTACGGAATTCAACTCATGCACAAGAGAGTTAATTGTTTAACAATATGCATTCTTTTGTTTGTTTTGGTCAATTATTTTACATTTCATTTAATGTCCATAGTGCATATAATAGACACTTGCAGACCAAAGTATTGTAACCGAAAATGAGCACACTTTTTCCTATAATAATGGTAACATTACTTCCCGTTCCCGAGTATGGCGTTTATGTCGCACGCGTATTAAAATGGCAGCCTCATATGTTGACATTTTGCATTATTCGCCTCTGTTATATGAATGTGTGATTTACATAGATGCTTACAATAACGTAATTTATAGCGAAACATCTGTGATTAAAGTGTCTATGATTAAAGGTCAGTTACACCAGCCCCCCCCCCCACCCCCACTATTAATTTTCGGGTTTTCTTAGCCCACTTAATTGCGCTCCAAATGCGTTTAAATGTGCTACCACTAACAAATTTTGCACTAGCTAATTAACAAAGATATTATATTTTGGAGGAGGGCTAGTGTAACGCAGGTGTTGAATCCTCAACAGTGATGTACAATATAAAGTTGAGGACATTGACTCATTCGTCTTGAAATGCGATCATATGCGCTATAAATTTTTTTTGACAATTTTGAAAATTGGCTAAGATATGGAGGTAACAAAATTTGACGAAATGTTGATCAACAAAATAAAAAGTTTGCAATCCACATTGATGAAGAGAGTTTCCTATAGATTTTCCAATGCGCTCATATGCGCCATAAATTTTTTTGAAAATCTTGAAAATTTCTCAAGATATATAGGTAACGTAATTCTACGAAGTGATGATAAATCAAATAAAAAGTTTGCAATCCGCATTAATGAAGTGATTTTTCAATGGGGCTTTGAATGCGCTCATATGCGCTACTTTCAAAATGAACAAATTTATAACTAAGATGCGCCACTTTCGAAATTGGTAGAAAGCGAATTTGGTATGTAAATTAGTTGATTGACATAAAAAAATGTGTTGTTGATTGAATTTTTTGAGAGTTTTCAAGAGTGAAACCTCATTTAGGCGCTTCAAACGGCTGTTAAATTCGCTAGGGGCAAATTAAATCTAAACGCTTGAGTAGTTAAATGCCATATTTCAAACACATAATCTAAAGGCAATTATACCAGTTGGTTCAGTTCGCTTTTTCCAGAAAATGTTCTTTTTGTTGTTGTTTTCTGTAATGGAAAGTGGAGAATATTTTTTCTCGCTTGAAACTGATGCGCTGTGTACAGTACATGGGGATATACCTCGGCGAGGGGCAAGAGCTGCAACGTGGAAGCTCGACTGCCTTCCCAAGTTACTCAGGAGGGGTCAGTATTTTTGGAATCTACGTATCAAACAAGTAGCAACAATCCAATAAATAAGTATAATATACTTTTTTTGGTTTCTTCACACAATCTTCGCTATGAAATTGCTGTATTCCTACGTGCGTTCATTATCAATTGGCGACTTACGAAAAGAAATGTATTAGCAACAAAAGTTTTAAACTTTGAAACGTAAAGGAAACAAAATTTGTAATTTAAAATTTTCAAAATTTTGAAGATGTTTAATTTTTAACATTTACAGTTTAAAGTTGTACAAATGCTCCGCGTTAAGGCAAAAAATCAGTAATGTAATAAATAACAAACAAAAAATTGTATTAATAAATTAGTGAAAAAAGTCAGATCTACTTTATTTGCCACATTTAAATACACTTAACTGATACTTTTAGGAGAAGATAAAAACAAAATATTCTTAAATAAAAATTGGAAGACGTCAAGCATCAATTTTATTTTTTTTTATAGCAGTTAAATATATTAATCGTGTATGTATGTTTACACACACACACCATTTTTTTCTCCCCCCCTGCCCTCGCTAAAGTTTCTATTTCTGGAGGACATAAATCGGTAATTTTTTCCGAAATTCAAATACTAACATGTACCACCGGGCACTTTAAAATACCATTTGATTAACATGGGGAAATTTTTGATTTTCGAAGAATTCTACTCATTCTCCACTGTTTGATTTAAACGTGCCAACTTTTATGGATATTGACGAGGAGTGTCTACGAAATAAATAAATTTTTACTTGTTATTGTTAATTTTTAGCAATTCCTGTCGTCGCTTTGATACAAATAATTGCCCATGGAAAATTTGAATATTTCCCATGGCTTTTTAAGCAGTGTTTAATTGTTTGACTACGTGTAAATTATTTAAACAATTGTTTATTCACAAAAAATGTACAAAATAATCGTATTTACTTATTGAAATATGACAGTTCGTAATTGCTTTGAGTATGACATTTTTTTAAAAACATATAATTACACAGCCACACAAAAAAAAGTGTGCGGATCTGGTAACAAGACACACGTATTCCTATAGATTTTGGGGCGCTGAATTTAAATTCGGTATTAAAAATCACCCATCACGTCATGGTTGAGCCATAACCTCAAAAAATGATGAAAAATCATGCACTGAGGCAAGTAAGTTTCAAAATAATGCCAGTGATGCAAATTTTCACTTCAAAAACATGTCGACAACTGTGAAGGATCAACTCTTGCCTGATATCAACTTATTTAACATAACTTTACCCAACAGAACCTGACCTCACCTAACCTGAATTAACAGAAATTTATTGAACTACACGTAAAGCTCTGGAAGCATATTTTCCCAGTAGCAAATGTGTGCTACATCGAATGGGTCAACTCGAGCCTAACCTAGAAATAAATCTATCCTAGCCTAACGTAACCTAACCTAACCTCACGAAACACAATTAAACTGATTGTGTTGTCCCGTTGTGTTCGCGGTACCGTTTGAATCAGCTTGGGCTTAACCTGCAAAGAGGTCAAACCTATCCTAACCTAAAAATACCTGACCTAACCTAACCTAACTTCACGTAACACAATACGCAACACAACTTAACTTAACTTAAGTTGTGTTGCGTTAAGCAAAATTTCGTTAGACAGAGAATATCATGTAAAATTTGAATCAATACTCATTTATACTTGCTCTTAGAGTATTAGAGTTTAATTTTAGCAAAATGTAGCCAACTGCCGAGCGTTAAAAATAACTTTTACTCGAATCGAGTCAAATCAACATTTAAATTTACATTTTATTATTATTTAAAAAATATTTTATTTATATTTATCAGCATACCAAATTGATACCTAATTCTTAAATTGAAATCCTAGCCAAATTATGTATTTAATTCCAAATTGAACAAAAAAATAAGGGGCATAGTTGCCGGACTAATCTAAACTACTTTTAACAAACCGACCGCAGCTTTTTATGAAAATCAAAACATCTAAGGATATGAAAATGTGATGGTTTGTTTCTGTGATATTTTATGTACTGGAAAAATCAACTTTAATCAGATCCAGTAAGTAGAATAAGTTATTTTCAACAAAAATAGAGATAGCTGTAATATAACCTCTTATTAGTTGGCATTCTACTAAAAACGGACTTCACGCAATGTTTCTACCGTACCAATACATAAAACTTGCATACCGCCCGGATTGAGAATAATAATATTCATTAATCAATAGTTTCTTCCATGTAGCACACAAGATAAGTGGCTGTTCTACATTAACGATCAATTATCGACGAAACTTGTGACACGTGTATCACCTAAGCACTTGTAAGCCTTCAGCATAATAGGGACTACGTGTACGTTATGTTTTTGAACTCGATGAATCCAAATCCGGTTTGTGTTTGACGCCATCCGGTCAGTATCAAGGTCAATTCAAGTCCAAACCTACAAAAGTTATCACTAACCAACTAAATTAGGGTACCTTCAGGTTTAAGTGGTCGCTGAATTTGAATCCGGTGTCCATTTGACACCAGCAGGTCAGTATCAAGGTCAAACCTACAAAATTCATCGCTAACAAACTAAATTAGGGAACTTTAGGTTAAAGTGTTCGCTGAATTCGAATCTGGTGTCCGTTTGATGACGTCAGGTCAGTATTAAGGTCAATACAAGGTTAAACCTACAAAATTCATCGCTAACCAACTGAATAAAGATACCCTTAGATTTAAGTGGTCGCTGAATTCATAACCGGTGTCCGTTTGACGCTATAGGTGAAACCTACCAAACTCATCGCTAACCACTTGAATCAGGATACCTTTAGGTTTAAATGGTCGCTGAATTCGAAACCGATATCCGATTGACGCTATCAGGTCAGTATTAACGTCAGTTTAAGGTCAAACCCACCAAATTCATCGTTAACCAACTAAATCAGGGTACTTTTAGGTTTAAGTGGACATCTTGAAATGAAGGTTAAGAGATTTTAATGGTCAAATTTGGTAAAACCGGACGAATTTTTATGTCGGTTCTGTGCCGTTTAGAATTTGTAACCTTGTTGACATTCAAGAATGGTATAGTATCAGGTACTTTTTGAATAAATTAAATTTGAACTCTCTTAATATAGCGTGATAAACGCTTTAAATTCAGTTGAAGTGGTTTCAGCGTTACCCATTTTGAACCACGTGGATGTACCAATTCTTTTAGAACTTACCCGTTACAAAAACGGGGGCGCTAACGTCAGGTTTATTTGATCTTTAAAGTATGATGCTACATATGAATAAAAATGTTATGCTTGTTTAAAACGACATTCTTCTGCAGAACGCGTCTTTTTTTACTCAAATGATCTTCGAATACTCGTTCCTTTATGAACCGTCTTCAACGGTCTTCTTCCCTTTTTAGGCAACAGCAATAATCAGCCATCATATGAGTATCCCATACACGTATCCTTTAAATTCATCAAACACTCTACTTTTCAAAATTTTCAATCATTTTAGACATTATTTCTTTGTAGCTAAGGCGTTTATCATTTCCTAAAAAGCTGGAGCAGGCTTGCGTAAAACTTTGCCATGCTTCTTTTTCATCACTAGTCATTCTTCGCTCGAATTCGTGATCATTTAGCAGAGTTCTAATTTATGGATCGCCAAATACTCCTTCTTTTATTTTAGCATCGAAAAGTTTAGGAAACTTCTCAAAAACATACTTATAAGCATTACTTTCTGTTTTTCTAATAGCCTTAACAAATTGTTGCACTAAGCCGAGCTTTATATGCCATGGTGGCAACAGCATTTTTATTCGATCTGCTAAATGTTTATTTATAACATTAAATGATCCTGGATTAATATTTTCTCGAAGAGTCCATTTTTTTTACATAATGCTGCTCACGAGCTCGGCTATTCCATTCACATATAAAACACTGGTATTTTGTAAATCCACTCTGTAATCCCAGCATTATTGTTATGACTTTTAAATCTCCACAGAACTGCCATTTGTGGCAATTGTAATTTTATTTATTGAGAAGAACCTGAAGAGAATCGTATTTTTCGCCGAGTATAACAGAGTGTGCAACTGGCAGAGGTGCATATTTATTACCATTATACAACAAAACTCCTTTTAAACTTCTTCTAGACGAATCTATCAAAAGTCGCCACTCGTTAGAATTATAAGGTATGCTTTTAAATTTTTGTAACTAATCGCTACACATTATTACAATATACTAAGTCTCCTATCAAAGAAAAAAATTTTCTAAAAGGTCTATCTCGATCACAGATTCCAATTCAGCGACCACTTAAACCTGATGGTACCCTGAATTTGTTGGTAAGCGATGAATTTTGTAGGTTTGACCTTGAAGTGCCCTTGATACTGACCTGATGGCGTCAAAAGGATACCGGACTCGAATTCAGCCACCACTTAAAACTGAAAGTACCCTAATTTAGTTGGTTGGCGATGCATTTTCTACCTTTGACCTTCAATTGACCTTGACACTGACCGGATGGCGTCAAACGCAAACCGGATTTGAATTCACCGACCTCAAAAACATAAGGTGCACCTAGTCCCTTTTATGTTGCAGGCTTAGGCGGTTTGCGGTCCTGTGTTATTATAATCACATTGTGTGGTATCCTCTTATCTGTCAAAATATCAAATTTTTATACTGTAAATTTCGTCATTAAAGTTAAAAAATTTATATTTCTGTCAGCGAATCTTACATTTTTTCGTCGTGAAAACTGTTTTCTGTAGAATTTTTCTTTTACAACGTCAATTTTTAAAATTTTTGTAAGTAACACTATCTCTATGATAAAATAAATTTATTTAATGCAAAGTAGAACTAAAATTGTTAAATAATAGCGATGATATAAGAAAAATCACCTTTGCCCCACTATTTGGCGCTGCCCCCCCCCCTCTTACCATATATAAGATTAATGCATAGGAACATTGCGACTTCAAATAAAGTAATAAAGGAAAAAATGAAGATAAGTAAAAAAAGAAGATTTCTAGAAAAAATAAACTACACATTCTTTCCAATTCGTTACGCTATGGGCCTCTCGAAAAAGTTATCTACATTACCATGACGTCTTTTAGTAGAAAATTATTCTTTGTAGTTAAAACTTAAACTATTACACATGGTGGTCGGGAAGCAAGAAAAAGCCTGCTTGAAACACCTAAGAAAAATAAATGTGGCAGAATTTTTCTGGTACCCAGGAGTGCTTAAAAAACGTTGATACACAATCTGAACAGATTCCGTTCACGAGAAAATCACTTTTTTGTTCAGTCAAAAGTATCAATAATAGGGTTTTGAGAATATCTCCTCCGGGCTGTATTTTATCACAAAAGTTGTTGCCATATGATTTGTAGAGAATTGGCTTATATTTCGAACGAGCTCTGAGGCTTTAAAAAATTCTTATTGTTTACCGAGAAAGAGCGCATATCAGTAGGCCATAAATACCGAAAATCGATTTTCAGGAATATCTCCGAAAGGATGTATCTTATCACTTAAGCACTTCACATATGATTATTAGAAATTTTGATCACCTTCGAAATGAGTCATGTAACATTAAAAAAATATTTTTTGGTTAATGAGATAGAGCGCATATCAGTGAAGTTATCAATGCAGCAAATCGTTTTTTCCGAGATACCTCCTCAGCGTGAGAATCTATCGACGCAGGTTAAGCAATACCTGAATCCTTGTGACATTGTTAGTGGTCCAACCAGATCAATGTGAATGTGTTCGAACCTGGAAGATGGAGAAACACAGATACCTACTCGCGATTATACATACCTTGAGATTTTTGATCGCTGACAATATAGACAATAACAAGCCCATTTCCTGCGATCAGATTTTACCCATGGCCATACGTAACATTGAGTTACGAGTTTGACCATAGAATTTATTCCAAGATGAGACGGCTGATGTGAGGAGTTAAAAGTTGCCCGGCAAAATGCCGGGCGAGATATCATAATAGTGAGCCACGGAATTTGAATTTCTTTAAGATACAAAGCAGAATCTGGTTGGAGAAATTTCTGCAGTTCTTCAGCGTTGGTTTGAACTTGGGCAAGAACCTCGAAGTTGATTGCGCTCGAAAGTTCATCGACGCTGGATAGAGCATCAGCCATGACGTTATCTTTCCCGCTAACGTGTCGAATATAAGTTGAATATTGTCCGATAAAGTCTAAATAACGGAGCTGCTGTGGAGAGCACTTTTCAACGTTCTGACGAAACGCATACGTGATGGGTTTATGTTTCGTCAGAATAATAAATGTTCGACCCTCGACCATGTGTCTTAAGTGTTTCAATGCTTTGTAAATAGCGGGAAGTTCCCGAAATTAGTCACCGTACTTCTTTTTAGCGGTGCTCAACTTTTTAGGGAAGAAACCTAGTGGCTGCCAAACGTTGTCCACCTGTTGTTCCAAAACAGCTCCGACGGCAAAGTCTGATGCCTGAGCTAGGGCATCTTTGCATGCGTCAAAAGCTTGCTATGCAGAATCGGTCCATTTAATCAAAGCTTTACCTTTAATGTCCCCCTGGAGGAGATCGTGTTAAGGAGCCTGGAGTTCGGCTGCATTTGAAACAGCACGTCTGGAGAAATTAAAGGCTCCAATGAAACGTCGTAAATCTTTTGCAGTTTCCGGCTTCGGATCGATTTAAATCGCCTGAACTTTTTCGGGTAGGGGCATAAGTCCCTCCCCTGAAATGCTGAATCCAAGAAAATTCATCTGAGTTGCACCGATAATGCACTTCGCAGGGTTCATAAGAAAACCGTTGGCCTTTAAACGTTTAAAAACTACACGAAGATGTTTAAAGTGTTCCTCTTCCGTTGATGATGCCACCAATATGTCGTCAATGTAAGCGTTTACAAAATCTAGGCCTCGCAGTACCTTATCCATAAACCGTTGACAGGTCTGAGCTGCAATACGAAGAACAAAAGACATGAAAGGGAATTCAAAGAGTCGAAAAGGTGTTGTGATGGCCGTCTTCGGCACGTCCTCCTTCACGACGGGAATTTAATTATAGGCACGTACAAGGTCAAGCATCGAGAAAATCTTCTTACCATGCAAGGATTGTGAGAAATCTTCGATGTGTGGTTCTGGATACTTGTCCTCAATGGTTCCGGCCTTCAGTCCTCGGTTGTCCCCACAATGTCGCCATTCATCGCCCTTTTTAGGAATTATGTGTAGAGAAGACGACCAGCTGCTTTGTGATGGACGAGCAATTTTCATTTGTACTATGGTTTCGAACTTCTTCTTTGCTACCTTGTATTTTTGAGGATCTAAACGCCGAAATCCTGCTGGATACTAATGGCCCTGGTGTTGTCCGAATATATTGATACGTTGTGTGCTTTGGTTCCATACTTTGAGGCGTACCAGATGGTTTAGTGATCTCTGCGAATTCTAATAAAAGTTTATGAAAAATAAAATCCCCAGAGACTGTAAGTATTCGCAATGATTCACCTCTCGCTAGTCGACAGTTAACGATGAGCCAGATGAGGCCGTCCACCAAACGTGTATCATTAATGTCGAACAATAACTGGTAGTGAACGAGAATATCGACACCGATAATTGGCTTGGAAACGTCGGCAACAACGAAACGCCAAGTCAAATCACGTCGAAGACCGAGATCGAGATTAATTGTCTCATACCCGTATATCGTGATAATAGAGTTATTTGTCGCGTATAAATTGTAAGATGATTTAGGTCGTCGACCCAAAATTCGTGAGCGCAGAAAAACACAAAGGTCCGCACCAGTATCAAAAGAAAATTGCATTTTCGTTGTCTTATCAGCGACAAAGAGGCGACAAGATTTCAGTTGGGCAAGGTCACTGGCTGCCTCCATTAGTGCTGGCCCGCCTCGTTTCTCGAATTATAAGTGCACGGTGTTGTACATTTCTTTGCATCGCTACCGTAACGGGCGTGATACCAATATAGTCCATCACCGTAACGCCAGTCACAGCTTTCAGAGCTTTGCCGGGAGCACGAACGGTTCGATCGACCTTGTGATCGGCTGCAAGAATGGTCGCGAGCACTGGTTTCCGCAATTTGTTTCACTGCTTTAGTAACTTGGACAATTGCAGTCCAAGCGAGCAAACCACAAGGGACGAAGTACGTGACCAAGTATCAGTCTACCCGCTAAAGCTCGAAGGTGCCTTAAAAACTGCGATGGCATGGGCATCCCGTCTCCGATTTCCTTGTGCTCGAGGAGACATCGCGTAGTTTGATCTTTCTGATTTTAACTTTTCGCACTTCTCTTCTGTGGGAGGATTCACTAAAATGTCACGCACTTTGTCTAATACTTAGGGTCTTAACAACTCACTAGGCAATTATATTTGGTATCATCCGACTTAATATCAGCAATTGCGAACTGAGTTTCAATGTTTGTATGCCACATTTGCGAATCAGCATCCCAGAAAGGTGGAATTTTTATGGAAACGCAATGAATTTCTGGAATCTGGATTCCTGCTCATGTGACCGATGCTTCAAGCGTAGGTGCCGTAGTAGCTGTTGTAGTCGTTATAGTAGTTGTTGTTACCGGATTAGGGGTTATTTCATTGAACATTATGGCTAGTTGATTTTTTATACGTCTTTTGTATAACGGCGGGGTCACTAATTTGTAAGGTCGGTACAAATCGAATTAAATAAAAAAACTTTGTGTTTAAAAGAAGTGTAAATTCAGCTTTATTGTAAAGGTATAGAGAGCAACGGCTTGTGCGTCTAGGTCGGTCGAAGAGCAGTAAAGAACTGCATTTTGGTGATGAATATCAAATGCCTGTGTGACAGTTTACGCACATTTTTTTAACGTATTGTAACTCGCAGAAATACAGGCTTCGAGCGCCAAACTCTGATATCATTGCTTACACTTTGCTGAGTTGTTGATATGTCTAGGGAATTTTAGAGCACATAGGATCGACATGAGAATTACAGAAAAGTGTAACATTTCGTGGTCTGGTCATTAGG
>NC_046661.1:39836619-39839220 GCF_010883055.1 Belonocnema kinseyi | reverse complement strand
TATATCTGAATTTTCAGGAATATACCAAATTATAGAATTTTGATATCTTGGGGACATTCTTGTCATATAAAATTGGGACAATAATGGGATATCTAACCATTAAAACTACTACTAACCATTTAACAATATTAGGTATTTTCCTGGATATTTTGCACAAAGTATAAAATTATAGAATACAATAATAGTATAGAGTGTGGCGAATATATATGATTAAATATATACATAATTAGAAGTAATACATATATCTGAATTTTCAGGAATATACCAAATTATAGAATTTTGATATCTTGGGGACATTCTTGTCATATAAAATTGGGACAATAATGGGATATCTTGAGTGTATTTTGAGATATCCTTTGTGCATTTCAGAGATGCAGAGATTTCTCCGTATACGATATTCTTCGCGATATTCTGAGGATACGTACCCAGGATATTCTGCAAGATACATGCGATATTCCGCCAATATCTCATATAGAAAAAAAAAATTTGAATCGAACGCTAATTTCAGAGTACATTTTCCCTGCAACAAACATTTTCCTTAGTAGTGTGAATGGTACAATTTACACAAGATATTGGTTGCCTCGTACTAGGGGTAGGACACGTCCCTTCCTGTTAATGGTTTTTATTATTTTGCGACAAAAACAATAGTCAGTATTTTTTTACTCCAACTCTGAGCGAAATAGAACCCCATCTTAAAATTAGGTGCAACAAAATCTATTCCAGTATTTTTAATGTGTGAGGAAGTCGATGTATTATTTTAACTTTAAAAATATACATGCGAATGTTTTCTAATTCTTGTTTTAATTTACAGTGCAAAGATCTTTATTATTGTATAAAAGATGCGATGGAGAAAGCCGCTGCACGAGGTCGCGGTGCCAACGTCGGCGTAGAATTGGGTGGCGAATTTCCAGTACAAGATATGCGTACCGGCGAAGGTGGTCTCCTTCAAGTCTGCATGGAAGGCGTTGGTCTTCTCTTCGCTAATAGCAAGGTAGGACAAGCTCTCGTAGCCGGATTCCTCTTTTTTTTACGAAGCGGATGTAATCCAATATGATAATTTTTCTCCACTTTTTGTTTATTTTTCTAACCTTACCTACAAATGCGTTGATTTCTCTAAATGCGATAAGAGGTTTCTTCATTTTTTAATATTTTTCATGTAGTTGCTAGACCGATATTTCGTACGAAAGTTATTTTTTTTTACTCTTTAATCAATTTTAAGGCATCTTCTACGTACGAGTAAAATGTACGATTTTCTCGAAGATTATTTTTCTCTATTAGTGATATATAAAGTGAGGTGTAACGTAGCATTTATTTCAGCAGTCGGACGCAAGTTTTTCGATTCGAATGAGAATTAGGGATTGATTTTTTTGTGTGGCCATATCGCTTGTCTCGGTTCAACGGAGATATGGAAGCAGAAATTAAGAAGAAAAAATCAAAGACACCAGTTGATCTTTCTCAGTCTTAGGAAATATGCTTATTTTCATATCTTTGTTTCTTCTTTCCTATTTTTACGTTTCTATCTTTTTTAAGGAACAAAGTAAAAAATAAGCTAAGTAATAAGCTAATAAGCTAAGTAAGGTTAAATATAGTTAAATAACAAACAAATTGAGGATTATGAAAAAATAACACAAGTAGAAACTATTCAAAAAATAAATAAACTGTTGGACCGAGACGTAGAAGGGCTAGGAAGCAGTCGCAGCCGTCGCCCACCCTCTACCTCTTTTTTACTTTTCTTTTTCGATTACCTATTGAATTTTCTCTCTGTGTTTTTCGTTGATTGCATTGATGCAAGGACCACTCAATATTATCTCCCATCGCTAATCACCACGATCTGCTTAATTTGTATATGAACGTATCTTCACAGTCCGATGTCTTTATTACGCGAGCGCATACATCATAGAGTTTAGATAATTTAAAGAACATACTAACAAATCTAATAACATCACAAATTTTTATCTTCTAATTAAAGAACGGTGAGTATTTCTGATAAGAAAATTATTCAAAAGTAAATCTCTTCAATTGTTTGACAGCTAAATGATTATTCAATTTTACCAAATAAAGTAGTAAGAAGCACAGTGTAAATAAAAATTCGTTAAGGTATAAGCAATACAAAATAAACAAAAACCATTGAAACCTAAACAATCAGACTCACCATTAAATACACAAACTCTAAATTTACTCACAAACTCGAAGTAAAAGATAGAGAAGGGAGGAAGAGTGGAAGGATAGCAAAAGCATATTGCATAATAGATTATAACAGTAGTGATACATGTTACTCAAATGTGTACTATTCTTTTCTTATTCTTTTCTTAATCCACTGAGTTCACATTCAGCTCGTCAACAATATATTGCGTTCTGAAAGTGTTATCGGACGGTGTGAACTTTTTCATAACGACTATTAATTATATTGAATTTTGATTGTCATCCGTACGTACCTACTTCCCCATAGGTCATATTGTTAGGAGTCTTTTTTTTCGCTCTTATCGGTTTTCATTTCGGGTACGTTTAATTTCGGCGTTATTCAATGTTTTATGCATGAGGCTCGATGTGCAGCTGCAATCTCTTTTATCTGTCTTACATTTACCACATTTTTATTAATAC
>NC_046661.1:39834988-39836519 GCF_010883055.1 Belonocnema kinseyi | reverse complement strand
GTCATGATATAATATAGTAGTAACGATATATACGGCTAAAAGTAACGTTCTGGTAGAAAAAGAAAAGAGAAATAAGCATTTCCGGAACACGGCCAACATTAAATATATTATATAGTCAATACTGAATTGGTAACAAACAGTGATTCGTTGAAATAGTACCTCGAAATCCTATTTGCCCAGCCAGGGCAATGTCGACGTACAGGACAAGAAACAGAAAACAGAAAAACAGAAAGTTAACGATCCATCAAGTAAGAGAGATCGGGGCTATTATTTCATTGTGAAGTACAGCCGACTATTTATTACTAGATATACCTAGATTATTATTATTATTATTATTGTCATGGCCAATTCTTAAGTATCTCTCTAGGTGCTTTCATTGCTCAAGGACCATCTCAAAAGTTCCCCAGACTGAGAAAAGTTTATTATCCGAGCACCACGTAAGACAGGAGGGAATCGCCAATATTGCGGGAACAGTGAGAATAATAAAATAAAACAGTAAAAACAGACTGCATATCACCGGTAAATAAACTTTCCTCATACATGACCACGACAGATATATAAAGTCTTTAGATTCAGAGAAATATATATGTAAATATAAATATGTAATATAGCATCCAACATTCAATACATATCTTATACAAGAGTATGGTTCTGAAATCCCACATTTTTGTATTCTATTGCCTTTCAAAATCACAAAAATGTAGTTTATCTTTATTGATATTGTAATGGTGATTTTTGAATTTAAACATCCAAATCATACTTTAGAAAATCATATTTGAGACTTTACTCAACATAAAAAGATTTTTTCAGTATTAATGTAGTTTGGTATGGGACTGTTTTACAAATTAAGACATACACATTTAAGTTACTTTCCGACAAATAAAAAATTGAATATTTCCAACTGACATTAAGAATGCATTATAGATTGTAGGCACATGGTTATAACTCCCTTACACTTATTTAACGGGAATTTTAATTTTCAAGTAATAGTGTTCATTATGAATTTTAGAACCCTTACAATATCATTATGAGGAGGATGTCAAAAAATAAACGATATTTATACCAGTCTAACCTCAAAATATCAACTTTTACATGATTTTTTCGCCTTTCGTGGTATAAAATACTGTTAAATCTTTGTGTGGGAGTTGATTTTCAGCGAAAGAGACTTTTCTCACTCCCCAGTGGGCACAACATTTGGCGACGTCTTTACGACGTCGTTACGACATCTTTACGACAACTTTATGTCATTCTATGTCCATGTCGTTAAGGTGTCTTTACGATATCGTAAATAAGTCGTACGATCTGACGATGTCTTTACGATATCGTAAAGACACCGAAACGACATGGAAATAGGATGTCGTAAAGTAGTCGTAAAGATGCCCTAACGATGTCGTAAATACGCCGCCAAATTTTGTACCCACTGGGTCGCTTCGCTCGTGCGAAAAACGTCTCGTTCGCTAAATAGTTACCTTTCACAAACGTATCGAAATGTACTATTCGTATGTTTTTCAAATTCTCCGTATGGCACATA
>NC_046661.1:39823463-39834888 GCF_010883055.1 Belonocnema kinseyi | reverse complement strand
GTTTTCCTACCATTGATTGGTGTTAGTTGTGATTTATATACATACGTGTTAAGTCTCATATCATTTAGCACACTCAAGTACCACCTAGTCATCAACAAGAGAATTGCAATATAAAGATTTCTGACTAGATTGATTTTAATTTAGTTCTTTTAGAGTTTTTAATTGCAAATATTTTTAAAGATAGTTCGTCTTAATTGAAAACATTTAGCAAATTATATGATTTCAGATCAATATCAATGATTTAATTGTTTTTCTCAGACTCTTCTCTAAGCATCCTAGTTTCAATTTTTCAAAGTTTCGGGATGTTGACAAATGTAAAATAATTTGAGGCTTAGATTTTCTGATCCAAGTACATTGCTATTTGTACAATTAAAAATACAATGAAAGTAATAGAGATAAGTTGAATTCTTGTAATTTGGTTCTTCAGAGACTGCTGGTACTTCGGGAGGCAAAATGACTCTTAAAGACATCGCGATCCATTTTCGTTATGAGCCTTTTCCGGAAAAAAATGAGACGTTATTTTAGGAATTGAATTTATTATCCAATTTCGGAGTGCGGCCGTAGAAAAGAATTGTGAGCCCCCTATAGCACCAAATCGTGTAGTGACACCTGTAGTGCCTTACTTATAAACTCCTCAGTTTTTAGTCACAACCACTCATTAACGAATCTACAGCACAGTTTATCTAATATTACTAATTAATTATAATTAAAATTAAACATAATATACATTGGAAATCGAGATGTTTCGAATTACAAATGCGACAAGAATTAACGATATAATCAATGAAAGTGAAATTGTTTCAATCTTAAATATATTTATATCATCTATGGTAAACTAGAAGTTGGTTCTTTCTTATGGCAATTTTTTCTTAAGTCAAGTTAAAAGTATCCTACTTGTAGTTCTCTAATTGAAAATGGTGGTACGATTTTTTAAATTTAAATAAACGCAGCAGTTCTTTGGTTTCGAGGATTCTTTTCATTTGCCGAACACAAAACACTTGCATTGATAGCGTTAATTCACGCTTTTTGGAAATAGGAAAATTGACTCCACTCAGTAATAAGCGTTGAATAGAGAAAAATTAATATTTTAAGATTTCAGCGTAAAAGTGAAGATTATGCTATTCTTTTGAATGCGCGATTTTTTCATCTGCATAAAATGTCATCATTAGAATATGATATCTCCAAAACTTATTAATTTCTATTGCTATAGTGACCGCCGCATAGTTTCCTGTTCCCCAAAAGAGAACGTGTTTTCAATATATTTAATTCCTTCTAAGTGTACCGATAGGTACACCTTACAGAGATGTCTTGTATTCCGTAAAAGTGTTCTTATTTTGAGTTGATTTAATTCCTTCTAATCAGTTCACAAAATATGTATAAAAAATGGTTTTAATTCCTTCATTTGGAATAAAAGTTTTGAAATTTTAATTCTAACAAATTCAAGTATGCCTCTCTAGCGTTAAAATTATTTTAATTCACATACTTTACATTAATACATTAATACTTTTTTGAACACGTTTAAATAAATTATTCATATACAAATAAATATAAAATTTAATATTTTCCTCATTTATAAGTTATAAAACGATACAATAATAAAAAAATAGGTTGAATAAATGCTTCCGTTAAGTTTCACTAAGTCGATTGAGAGGAATTGGATTTTCAATTTTTCTTTACCCGTTGGAGGATTTTGAGACGGAGGAAAAATCTCATATTCATAGGAATACAAATTCTTAATTTTTCCGTATTTAAAGCTTATTACCGTACAGAATCTTTATTTATACATACCACTGTACTCGAAACTTCACGGAATATTATCACATAATCTCGAATAATTATTTCGAAATTAGTGTGCATACCACATAAAACAAAAGCAATAATCAATATTCTTCCACATTCAATACTCTGTAGATATATCTCTCAATTAAAATCGTTTAATATTGGGTGCGTCCAATTGGAAAAATACTTTGAACTTGGCTCTTTTTATTTTGAAAAGTACTTTTTGATTTTAAAATAGCCAAATTTGTTTCAAAATATTAGAGGTAGCAAAATCAAGATTTGTCTACTGTGTGTATACCCAATTCTGAATGCTATTACAATGACGTCCAAGCTGATTTAATTGCACAACATTTCCCCAACTCACAATAGCAATTAGAATAACACTCAAAATCGAATGTTCACCATTTAATACAATTCCACGCAGGATAGTTTCAGCTAGAAGGCATTTGAATTTAGAATCAATAAATACTACTAAAGACGAGTTTCAAGCAGAATACACAGAACTAAATTCATCAACTTTCAATTCAGTCTACCTCTGTTTAAACTGCAACTGTGCATCACTTGTTGCGAGGAATTTTGATCCACTGCTGAATATAGATACCATTAAAATGCACATAATTAGCTATCTATTTAAAGGCTGAGCAATCGACGATGTAAGATGAGTTTTAGGCCATCTCCAGAGTTGCCTGTTACTACTGCACTACCACTGATGCAAAATTAAGGATTTTGCCCTTGCTTTTGCGTCGCATGTTTTTATCGTAATACCAGTCTCTTTTTAACTCTCATTTCTACAGTCATCCAGCTGCCTTGCATGATTATTGTGTGTCGATGTATCGTATCTTTCGATTTGAAGACCTTATGAATTTCTGTAGATGATTTAAGCGACGAGTTCTCATGCACTCGAGTTATACATTATTGAAGCATTAGTATTCGATTAACATTGTAGATTATATGACCAAAAGAATGCATGATTTCCAATCACATTTTAATACTAGCTACTTCTTATAATATGAGCGAAGAATATTAACATGCAGGGCTAATTTCTCTTGTGTTATTTTCAGTTTTTTGTAAGACTCGATCATATCCGCAAGTGCTTTACTCAGAAGGGTGGGATCTTCGTTTTGGAAGAGTTCAGTAAGTATCTATAGAATTCATTAATTATTTTATAAGAAAAAATAAACGACCAAGACGATCAAATTGTCAGGTTTCTAAAATAGGTAACTTGCTTAAGTTTGTTGAAAACCCTGATGGATGGAAATATATTGAACCCGATTGAGTTCGTATGAGTAGCATTCAGCAAAAAATTTATTTGTGTTAAAGAATATTTGTTTGACTCAAAGAAATTCGTTTGGTTCAAAAAGATTGTTTTTTTTTGTTACAATGCAAATTTTTTTGAAATAAAAATTATTTTCTTCGATTGCAATTTATTTTTGTTTAAATTGAAAAATTATGTTAAAGAAACAGTTTCTTTAATTCATGGAAAATATTTATCTGATGAGTGACAGAATGAATCGAAATGAAACCGATATTTGTATCCAGATGATTTCCTGTCATTATGAAAAAACTTTTTATTATTTCCATGGATGTCTTTTTGAAGTTATACGTACATAATCCCGCTCTACTATAGGTGATCAACATACATAGACACTTTGAATAAAGGCGACTTTTTTCAGTTGCCCCGCATACCCGACTTTCAATCTGAAGTACTCAATCCTCTGGGTTCTTCAATCTTGAAAAGCCCCTAACCTCAGTAGCCGGGTTTTTATTAGAAGCGCTCGTATTCGCCTGAACGTTTGGTCAGGGGAAGGGAAAATTGCCGAAAACCAAAAATTCCGAGCAGAGCCGGTTATCAACAGACGATTTTGAATGTAGACATTTGATAGCATAGAGTGCCCACTTACGTGGTCAGAAAAAAGTTCGGAATTCTGTTAGGATAATGGTTCATTTCATAAGGTTCCCGAAAAAAAGAAAATGCCTATTTCTTCTTCTTCGATCAGACAAAGTTCAGTGATTCCATACACGCTCATGCTGAATTAGTTACGGATTGGCGTGGATTAGCGAATGTCAGGTCAAAGTCGACCAAACATAGTAGCAGATAATTTATCACTGTTCATTTGGGAATAAAAATGGAACATACATTTTTCGAAGTAAAAAGCGAACAAACAAATCTTCCGAGTAAAACCGGGACAACATTTCTTCTGAGTAAAAATGCAGCATACTGATTCTCCGAGTAAAAGTGGAACAAACGAGCGGACTCATTTGGGACATTCGGCTTGAGCCCACCCATCAAATCACTAAATCTAATAATAAAATAAACCTAATATTTATCTCAAATTTATATTTTTGAACACATTTTCGGTGAGCCCATCCATGAAAGAAATCGTTTCGACGCCCCTGCAATGGGGTCTTCAAGGGTACTTTGTAGAGGTTCCATTCGGTTTCTTCGGTCCGCCAGGGAGTATAATAAACTTAAGTGTATTTAGATGTAATATTTTGTAAATTGTACTCATTAAATTAAATCTTATTACCTTAGTGTATAAATTTCGTGTGAAAGAATTCCCATAGTTTTAGATCCCATAGTAATTGAATGAATTTAAAATAGAAAAGGTTAATTTTTATTTAAAAGGTTGTGAATCCTTTCGACTCCATCTAAAATACATTTTCGAGATTTCGCAAAGATTTCAATAATGTGAAAAAATATACCAAGTACCTCGAAAATATTTTCAAAGAATTTCAATGACTTTCCAAAGATTTCGGAAAAATTAAAAAGATTTCACAAAGACATAAATGATTTCCCAATGATTTCACCAAAATTTCAATAGTTTACAAATTATTCATAAATATTTAAAATATTTCCAAAGATCCCGTAAACACTTCTCAACGTATTCAATGATTTCCTAACGACTTAAAATATTGTGGTAAGATTTAAACTATTTGATAAATATTATCAAATAATTTAAAAATATATTTAAAATCTTATAAAGATTCCAATAATTTCCTAACGATTTCACAAAATTTTCGAATATTTTGCAAAGGTTTCGTATAGTTTAAAAATATTTAATAAGCATCTCAAATATTTCATAAAGATTTCAGATAGATTTAAAAGATATAACAAAAACTTAAATGACTTTAAACAAAAAAATGATTTCGCAAAGATTTTCAACGATTTCACAGAGATTTCAATGTTTTCCCAAAGAAATAACAAAGATTTTAAAGGTTTCATAAAGATTTAGGATAGATTTAAAAGATTTTTCAGGCTTCAATGATTTCTCAAAGATTTGAACAGTTTCACAAATATTTCCAAGTATTTCAAAAATATTTTAAATATTCGACAAAGATTTCAATGATTTTCTAAAGATATATGTTAAGAAGATTTCACAAAGACGTTAATTCTTTCACAAAGATTTTAGGTAGATTTTTTGGAAAAATTTAAACTATCTGATGAATTTAATCATTCGATTTCAGAGGAGGGCAAATCAATAATTAGCCACTCCCTGGGTGATATCTGAGGATGGCAAAGACGACTTTTAAAACACTTTTTCAGCCTAAATAATTATTTTACGGTAAAATTAAAGCTTTGAAGTATTTTTAAACTAATTTTCAGTTTTTTAAACAATTATTATTGTCTTAAACAATTTTTTTCCCCTGTCAACCCTGAAAATCTATTATTTTTCAAATCAATGATACCGTTTATGAAGGTTTTAGGTAATATTTTTTATTTAAGATATTTTGAAAGTGTTAAAACAAATCTCACATGATTAATTTTTTTCCCTAATAAATAATTAAAATTGAGATTTTCCTGGAATTGATGACCCAATTAACGAATGCTGAGAGTAACTTTTTTGGTTGTTGAAAAGTTCGTACTTTTTTTAATTAATATTTTTATTTGAAGATACTCTGGTGGACCTAAGGAACTGAAAGAAGCCTCTAAAAAGTACCGGTAAAGACCCCATTCGGTTTCTTTTTAAAAAACTAAAAAAATAACAGCAAGATCAACTTTCAAACTTTTGAATTTCGTATTCTACGTTAAATTTTCTTCAAGAAACTCACAGAATAATCGCAATACTTTTTTTTGCAGCGTTAAAAATTAAAAAAAATGTTCTTAAATTCTGTTGAAGGTGACTTCAAGCTCATCCATAATAGATCAAGCAGTATGTTGCGCGCGAAGTTTAAAAATAAAATTCTCTCCCACTTTCATCGCAGCATTGTTGTCTGAGGTTTCCACTGCCGATGGAACACTTATTATCTGCTACTAAAAGAAGGTGCACTTGAAGACGCCTTCGGCCCATGTAAATGACAGGTGTTTTATGTTTTAAAGTTTTTAACACTGCAAAAAAAAGTATTGCGATTATTCCGTGAGTTTCTAATGCACATTTTAACGTAAAATCCGAATTTCAACAGTTAAAAAGTTGATCTTGGTGTTTTTTTTTTTTTTTTTTTTTTTTTTTTTTTTTTTTTAGTTTTTTAAAAAAGAACCGAATGGGGACCCAATGGGGTCTTTACGGGTACTTTTTAGAGACTCCTTTTGATTCCTTCGGTCCACCAGGGTAATTGGGAATCATTTAAACAACTACTAATCCCTAAATTATGCCTTTTTATGGGAAAGATGGAGAAAAACAACCTTTTTGGATAAAGTATTGAATTTCAAAATAAATATGTCTTATTGCAAGCTTTTCTTTTAACCGAATTTTTTTCGGAAACGAAATAAATTGAAACTCTTGGAATGCAAGATATGCATGCCATTTTTAGGGAGCAAACGCGTTGTGTGCTTGCCGCCTACATGTACTAATTTTGTATGTGTACGTACATATAAAGAGAGTCCTTCTGACCGGTTTTATTTAGAGAAATTTTCGAAGACAAAAATAACGAAATAATATGAAAATCGAAAATCGTTTAATGAAAAATCTATGGTTCAGGGAGCTTGGCCTTACGTTTGCTTATATGAATTGTTGCAAACTACCCAGTGGGCACCGGAACATTCTAAAGACGTCCTAGGACGTCTTTAAATGTCCTGGGACATTCTTGGACACTGGCGTCTAAATCCCAGGGTCGTTATAAAGATAACTTTGGGACGTCCTAAAGAAGTTCAATGTCTGGCCTAAAGTTGTCCCAAAGATGTCCACAGGGCTGGTCCTAAAGACGCCCCAAAAAAACCTATAAGGGACATGATTATTTTTTCACGCTTAAAAGTGAAAGACCTCCCTGTGGACACCAGGACATCAAAATGACGTCCTAAAAACGTCTTTATATGTCCTACGACATTGTGAGTATAATTTGAGCCATTAAAAGTATGAAATTCGATGTGGAAACAGAAGAATATTGTAGGGTGAGTGACCCAGTGAATGAACACTTAAGGAAATCACTGATTACAACTAGTCCATTTCACGTTATAATAATTGATTATTCTTACAAAACTTTTGAAAATATATTCTTAAGGGTTCAAATTTCATAATCCAATAAAAAAATTTGTTTTTACCACAAAACCTTTATAAAAAATAATTAAATACTGCAAAATTAACGAAAATGCCAGTGAATGAACACTGTGAGCCAATGAATGAACAGTAGAGCACCAGTGAATGAACACTATAATAACTACAAATTAGAATTAGGATTTAGGTATAAAATTCATTCATTAAATATATTATTTCAATAAAAACCACAAGACATTTAGATATAAAGAAAGGAGGGAATGCAAAAGTTGAACACAGAACTAGGTTAACTTTTCCTCATTTTTTATTGCAATATTTATTTTTAAAAAATTTCTATCAGTACTTTTAACCTTTCAAAAAATGCAAATTTTCGTTTAAAAATAGATAACTCTTATCTTGTGAATACAACAGAAAACTGCGATTTTTAGGACATATAACATTTGTAATACCACACCTTACTATGTTGCTTTAGGTTAAATTAGCAAATACAATTATAAATCACAGTGTTGTAAAAATGGAAATTCTTTCAACATTTATAAATATATATTGACTAGCACGCTGTAGTACCTAGCACGAATTAATGTTTTTTTATAAATAAACGACGTTTTCTAAATGCAAAAAACATTAAATTTCTAACCTCAAAGTTGCGTTACCTTTAATTTAGTTCGTGCGTACTTTTTTAATGTTCTAACCACAAAAATATACATTTAAACTATAACTATTTATAGTTTATATTTATAGCTTTGATATTTATAGTCACATTAATTGAGACAAACATATTTCTATGTAGCGAAACAACAGCCAGGTCTCCGTCACCTTCTGTTTATTCACTGGACCTGCGGGGTGACAGTTTTGCTCCAATAAATGAACACAGCGTTCGTTTACTGGAACGCGGGAAATTTAAAGGTCCTGTACGTGAACACTCATTTATTAATAAAAAACGTACTTTTTGTGAAAAAGCCTTGTGGGAAATTGAATAATAATATCTTACAACTATAGCAGCACAACTTTGATGCAGAATAAGTAAAGAATTTTTTTGTAAAAGCAGTGTAAACAAGAAGTTGCTTACGCACGTACCTTATAGTGGTCAACGACTTTCTCGCCATCCCTCACCATAATCGATGATGCTTCATATTCAATAAATTTTTTAAATTATTTACAACAATTTAATGCAATGAATTGTATATTAAACTCTTCAAAATTGCTTCAAGATTTCAAATATATAGAGATTCATAAAGACTTTAACTTTGAAAGGTTATATTTATATATTTTTCGCATTAGTGCTCATTCCCTGGTGACTGTTCAGCCACTGGATCATTTACTCTAGGGCTTTAAAAAAGCAACATTTTTTCTACCGAATATTTTCATATCGTGCGTTGCTTGGCTTAAAATGTTAATTATCGTTTGTTTTTCAGGGGTTTGAAAATGCTACAACTTTAATAATTTTCCTTTTATCGAAAAAAGTCGTGGAGATAAATTGTTCGTGTTTCTGAGTACTACGGAAAACCACACATAGAATTTTCAAAAGTTGTTATGCTAAAAAAAGTTGTTATAAAATTGTAAGGCTCCCCGAAAAAACATTCATTTGCTACTGACTTTTTTCATATCATGCGTTGTTTGGCTTAAAATGTTAATTTTCGTTTGTTTTTTATGATTTTGAAAATGCTATAACTCGGAAAATTTTGATTTTATTGAAAAAAGTCATATGAATAAATTGTTCGTGTTTCAAACTACTATGGACAGCCGTAAATAGAATTTCCAAATCTGGAAAAACATGGTTTCGAAAATTTTGAAAATGTTTCCAGTCATTGAGTTTTTATACAAAATGGCTGGTTAACGAACTCGTTCTTTCTTTTTGGGTCCTGAAAAAGTGTGCCGAAGCAGAATCCAATCTGATTAATCTTTCGAAAGTTATCGTGCCTACAGAATACTACAGGCTACAGACAGACAAACGACAGACACCTTCATGAAAATAGTATTTTCTGACTCAGGGAGTCTCAAAACGTGGAGATTTGATGAAAACCGAACATGTCAGATTTTACACAAAACTAATACAATAACCTTGTCACCCCCATTTAAAGTTCGTTTAGGCACACCGTGATCCTTTATAACGTTCTGAAGACGTCCGTAGGTTGTCCTCAGGACATCCTTAATAACATCCTGAGGACGTCCGTAAGTTGTCCCGAGGACATCCTTCATAACATCCTCAGGACGTCCGTAGGTTGATGTATGAATATTCACATAATTTAATGTAAAAATTTCCATTGAAAAAAAAAACAATAATACTAGATTTATACCTGCAAATAAAGTTTTCATCTCAGAACAGTTCTTTTTGATTCAGAGGCGTCACATAATGATGCTCATAATAAGAAAAAAAGAACAAAAATCATTATTGCTCATAATGAAAATCGAGCCACTGCATTACAGATTGGTCTCCTTATATCTATTCTCCATGCCACTCATACAGGTGACCTTGAAGTATTATAAACAGATATAAGTAAGTAAAATACCCTAGGTAATTTACGTACTTTATTACGGTAAATTACTAGGTATTTTTCGTACCTAGTTTCTTACACGATGTAAATTACGTGTATATGGGACTTTACGTTCCGCGGTTTCCGTTTCCCTCCACAAACATTAACTCTAAAACTTGTTACCATTTGCAAACTTTCCTTGAAATAAATTTAACAAATCGTATAGTTACATAAATTTATTACAATGTAGCTGTTTTTTTCAGTGTACATTTTATTATTAAATCTTTTTGTCTATTGGTCAACTGATTGTTAAGTGTTTTTGACCAGTAGACAAAAACACTCAACATTAATGTATTTATTAAGTATTACATCGACCAATATTTCAAAATAACAATAATTTTTATTTTTATTTTAATTAAAAGTATTTAAATGAACAAAAATAAAAATATTTCACAATTATCACTTGTAGACGTTTTGAAATTAAGATCATTCCATTTAATATATTGAAGACCGGAGTGTTTTTTTTTGCTTCTATTTAACATTAGTTGATAATATTGTTTTTTTATGAACAATATTGACACTAAAAAAAACTCTTACAAATGCCAGTACCAGCAATTCAAAAAAGATAAATAATGCGTTTTTATATTTCGTATATACATAAGCACTAAATACCCTCTCAGGGTACACAAAGTCACATGTTCAGATCTTATATTCATATGAAATAATAATTTCAATGGTATTTTCAATAGAAACACCACTACTATTTTCACAAGTTAATCTTAACACGACGCGCTTTTACAAACCGATAGCGTCAGCAGTGTCCGCTTCTTGCACCTTATTTGAATATTGAGAACTTTCACAGGTATTGACATTGATTTACAATGTAGCCATAATTCATGATTTCAAATCTTTTGAGTGAAAACCGAGGCGCTAACGGTTGCTATGGTAACCAAGATGGCCAAAAGTGGTGGAGTGCGAATAAGGACGAAATTGGGGGAGCTGATGGCTAGACCGTGTCAGTGATCCCAGATCTGAAACGAGATCGGTCCAATACTATGACAGGGCTATGTCCGTGTGAATATAGTAGGAGACGCTGTGAATAACTGAGTTGCGCGCGCAACCCATTTCTCCTCTTATGAATTTGAAAACTCGAAGATGCACGATTGCCAGTCGGAGCACTTCGTCGATTCCATTTATATATCTATCTGCTAACAGCTAACTGCTTTGAAATTAATTCAGGAGATTGGGATTTTAATATTTCCAGATAAAAATTAAATTGTTTTATGGAAAATTTATACTTTTTGATTAAAAATTACATTTTTCGGTTGAATTATGAACTATAAATATGTTTTGGTTGTAAAGTCGTTCTGTTGTAAATGCAAATATATTGTTAAAAATTAAAATTATAAGTTTTGGGTGGAAATACTCTTTTTGTTTTTAAAATTAAATAATTTCATTTAAAGTTCATGTATTTTGTTGGAAATTGACCTTATTTAGTAGAAATTTAATCCTTTTGGTTGAAAATTTTATTATTTTTGGTCAAAAATGCAATTGTTTAGTTAAAATATCAACTGTACATCTTCTTGGGTTTGAAAGTCGATTATTTCACTAAGAATTGAACTACTTTGTCAAAAAAATACTTTTTTTTAACAAGGTTTTTTAATTATGATTGAAAATTTAACTATTTGGTTGAAAGTTTAACTCTTTGGTTGAAAGTTTAACTCTTTCATTGAAAACTCATAT
>NC_046661.1:39818025-39823363 GCF_010883055.1 Belonocnema kinseyi | reverse complement strand
AACAAGACAAAAAAAACGAATTTTCAACAAAATTGTTAAATTTTCAAGGGAAAAGGTGAATTTTTGACCAAGAAGATTAATGTTCTATACAACAACAAAAAAACGGTTTTCCAACTTAACCAATATAAACGATTCATTTTTAATCAATCCTATAATAGTTACATTTTCAGATAAAGATAAATAATTTTTAACGGAAAAAATTTATTTCAAAAAAAGTTGTTGAATTATCAACCAATCAGATGAATTTTCGACCAAGAAAATTGATAATCTACAAAAAAAGACAAATCTTAAACAAAATACATGAATTTTTAAAGAAATTATTCAATTTTAAAGTAAAAAAGACGAATTATCTACAAAAAATTGAAATTTTTAAGCGAAAAATATGAGTTTTCAATGAACTTTCTTCAATGAATTTTCTGCGAACCCGCATGTCGCTTGGTGATTTTTACATTCTCATTCCTGAGAATGTAATGTAATCGTCCAAATTTTCGATCTCTGGTTTTTAACGGATCTTTACGTTTCGGCATTCACAGAATCCGAAAATCATAAAATTGCATCGGTGTCTGTATGTGTGTATGTGTGGTTACCTGAATGTAGTAGCCACGCTCACTTTTGTAGGATATGTCCAATCGAATCCGCACTTGATACACTTCTGAAGGTACCCAAAATGAAGGCTAAGTTCATTAATCAGATATTTCTAACAAAAATTTAAAAATTGGGAGCATTTTCAAAAATTTGAAAGTTTAAACTTTGTTGTCGAAGTTTCTTATAGATGGGTGAAAGACTTGCAAATTATCTAAATAAAATTTTTTATTTTGATGAAAATTAGAATAGATATACTTTTCAAAAATTTGAAAATTTTAATAAATATAAAAAATTATTTTTTTCATAGATCCAAAAATCTCATTCAAAATTTTCACTAGATACCAAATATATTTCAAAACTATTCTAGCCGAATTTTTTTATTAGACCAAAATTTAAAAAAATAGAGCCTCAATAACATAACTGTTAAGCGCTAAGCGCAATTATCGCAATGAGAATGTAATCGTCAAGGCCGTAGGTACTTTGAGAACCTTCTTTAATGACAAATTAAAAAAAAATGTTCAGCTTGACTTAAGAACAGGGAAAATGATTAAACAACCACAGCAGGGCCCTATTAGGATCAGGAAAAATAAAATGTGAACATTATTTTGCAATATCAGAATAAGCAGTACCAGACCAAGGTACATACAAAAAAAATTGTAATAGTTATTTGATATAATAGGTTTTAACATAGGATGTAGAAATTTTCGCATTGTGGTCTGTGCACAAATGTGGAGGGTTGGAGAGTATCCTGTAATTTTGTTGAATTGAAATAACGGATACTCTCTTTGCAGGATGAAATTTACCGGCGGGGGTAGCCCCCGTCCCCACATGGCGCTTCGTGAAATTATTAGATAGGATGGCGCTTTAAGGGATATAAAAAATCAATAAGATCGATTCACTTCATTGTTAATTGTTTAAATAGTTTTTTATTGTTGAAATGTAACTTTTGAATAAAATTAAAAAGAAAAGTGCAGCTATCTGTAAATTTGTTAATAAATTTAATTAAATCCTTGTATGTTGACACTTTTCATTACTTTTCTATATATTTTTTTAAATTTTCCATTTGTTAAAACACGTTTTTTTCGAATAATAGATCTAAAGTTTAAACCTCAAGGCAACTTTGTCTTTGGTTAATTAACCATTTATCCTAATATATTGTACCCCTTCCTGAGTACTAAAGGCGTAGTATAGGTATAGTGGTGAATGCATGAAATGCCCATATTTGATTAATCGCGCAGTTGCAAAAAATGCATGCATCGTTTGTTTGATATCAAGGGGAAGGAAGTTTCATATGGAATGGTATCACATATGGGGAGATTCAGAATATTTCCATGATTGTAATAATGTATAGGAGCAGATTCAAGGGATCTAATTTTCTGTTTGTTTCTGTAGGGTTATTTCTACAATTCATGTTGATATCGATGATTGTCATTTCCAAGATAAAGTTAGTTCCTTATGCGTATGAATGGATGATAAAGACGTAAGAATAATACGCCTGTGTTGCACAGAGTATTTTAAGGTGAAGGGGGTTTGAGAATAGATTCGATTCGTATAACTTAGAGATTGCTCAATGGGTTCATAACTGGTGGACTTCTTTGTTGTATTAGTGTAGCGAAAAGTGACGCATATTATTTAGGCTAGTATGTTGTTTCTTTTAGGGCCAGTTCAGAATGACAGTCGTAAACGTCGACGTTCGAACGTACATGCGTATTCGACGTCATACACACCTTTTGACCAAAGGTCGCAGCGAGAAAACGAAAAATGCGAAACGCCAAAACCGCTCAGATAGTTGGCAACAACGTGCGTATGACGTCAAAATACGCATTTACGTTTGAACGTCGGCGTTTACGACTCTCATTGTGGACTGGCCCTCAGGATCAATCCACAATGAGAGTTGTAAACGGCGACGTTCGAACCCAGTGGGCACAAAATTGGGCGACGTCTTTACGACATCATTACGCTATCTTTACCACAATTTTACGATATCCTATGTCCATGTCGTTAAGGTACCTTTACGATATCGTAAATAAGTTGTATGAACTTACGATGTCTTTACGATATCGCAGACACCGAAACGACATGGACATAGGATATCCTAAAGTTGTCATAAAGATGTCGTAACGATGTCGCCAAATTTTGTTGTCGCTGTGAACGTTTATGCGTATTTGATGTCATACACACGTTGTTGCCAATTATACAATTTCGCCGTATCGCATTTTTTGTCTTCTCACTGCGGCCGTTGTTAACAACGTGCGTATGACGTCAAATACGCATATAGGTTGAAACGTCGACGCTTACGATAAAACGACTCTCATTGTGGACCGAACCTCAAATCTGGACCTTGCAATTGCGTACTGGATATTATAGAGGTTGCAATATTTAATTCTAATTTTTTAACTTATTTGTTTATTTACTCTGGCGGACCGAAGGAAACGAAAGGAGCCTCTAAAAAGTACTCTTAAAGACCCCACTGAGTCCCCTTTCGGTTCCTTCTTTAAAAAGTCAAAAAAACAGCAAGAACAACTTTTAAATTGTGAAAATTCGGATTCTACGTTAAAATTTCCATTCGAAACTCACGCAGTAATCGCAATACTTTTTTTACAGTGTTAAAAATTTAAAAGAATGTCATTAACTTCTGCTGAAGGTGACTCCAAGCGCATCCATAATAGCTCAAGTAGTATGTTGCGCGCGAAGTTTAAAAATGAAATTCTCTCTCACTTGCATCGAAGCGTTGTTGTCTGAGGTTTCCACTGCATGGCGCTAGCATCCAGACAAAATTCTTAAAGTTACTGACGGAAAGTTCATTAACTGCTACTAAAAGAAGATGCACTTGCAGCCGCCTTCGGCCCATGTAAATGATAGGTATTTTATTTTTTTAAGTTTTCTACGCTTCCAGAAACAGTATTGCAATTGCTCCGCGAGCTTCTATTGCAAATTTTGACGTAGAATCCGAATTTCAACTATTTCAAAGTTGATCTTGCTGTTTTTTTTTTAGTTTTTTAAGAAGAAACCGAAGGGTGACTCAGTGGGGTCTTTAAGTGTACTTTGTAGAGGCTCCTTTCGATTCCTTCGGTCCGCAAGGGTATAATATGAATATACAAGAATATTCTGAATTTTGTTGAAAAATGTACCAAAAACTAAACTTTTTTGTCTTATTCTAGTCAAAAGTTATATTTAAACAATAAACAATTATTTCACCAATTAAAAACAAATTTAATAGAACTAACTCATTTTGGGTGTAGTTCCGAAAGCGTCAGACCTCCGATTTATTTAACTACGTGTACTTATGTATTTTGACGCGATGGTTACGAATAAGATAATGACAATTGGCGCAAATTGATTGTTATCGGAAACCCATGACAAGCGTACCATATATATATATATATAATTAAAAATT
Source organism: Belonocnema kinseyi (assembly GCF_010883055.1). Taxonomy (NCBI): domain Eukaryota; kingdom Metazoa; phylum Arthropoda; class Insecta; order Hymenoptera; family Cynipidae; genus Belonocnema; species Belonocnema kinseyi. The sequence continues at coordinate 39,819,381 of NC_046661.1, read as the reverse complement.
TTTTCATAAGGACAACCGCAGGATTTCGCAGGGAGAGGGTGCTAATCTGAAAAATTGCACCCGCTCCCAGCGAAATCGCGTTAAATTTCAGCCACAACCACGTCTCACGACCGTGAGGTGGTTACAGTCTATAACGGAATCAATATGATGATCCAGCAAAAGCCTCGTGTACCCTAAGAATACGGAGCGACCCAAGGACTACCGCCTTCTGCATTCTTCTCGCAAATGTTTTAACATATTGTTGACACGCAGGGATGCTTTTTAGGCCATTAGCGAGTAAAAGCTTGGCAGCTCCAAGAGCGCCGATGATGAGGACGATTAGTTTAACAGAATATTCTGAGTACAATCGTTGCAACTCCCTTATAAGATGTCGATACCTCTCTTTCTTTTAATTCTCCTTGGCTATGATGTTTTTGTCAGCTGGTACCGAAAATTCGATAACGAACATGGTTCGCTTCTCGCAGTCAAGAAGAACCATGGCAGTCCTCGAGTGAGCAACAGAAGAGAGTGGGCACAAAGTTTGGCGACGTCTTTACGACATCGTTAAGACATCTTTACGATAACTTTACGACATCCAATGTCCATGTCGTTAAGGTGTCTTTACGATATCGTAAATAAGTCGCATGATGTGACGATGTCTTTCCGACATCGTAAAGACAGCGAAACGGCATGAACATAGGATGTCGTAACGTTGTCGTGAACATGTCGTAACGATGTCGTAAAAACGTCGCTAAATTTTGTGCCCACTGGGAAACAATTGCCGAGAATACAAAGTTTCAGTATATGCGGCACTTCCCGCATTGTGCCTTTGAATGTAGGTCGTTCCCGCGTGAGTTGGACAACTAGATAGTATGAGAGCTAAATCCTCGGGGTGTGCATGGCACGCCCTGCAGCTGTAATTAGGAATGTCTTGGCTCAAAATGTGGCAACGGTATGTTAAGTTGGACATGACATCGTCTTGGCATGCCAAAATTAAACCCTCCGTACCAGACTTCAACAATATTTTCCAGATGAGATAGTAAATCGGGTCTTCCAAAGCGGCATCAATCTCTGTATGCACCTAACTATTTGCGGATGAATCTTTAAGATTTCCAAAAGACATATGATAAGTCTATGGGAGGTCGAATCGAAAGCTTTCCGATAATCAATCCAGGCCATCGATAGGTCATGCTGGTAGAATGCTGCATTTTGGCAGACACATCTATCGATGAGCAGGTCCTCCCGACATCCGGCTACGCCTTTCTTTGAGCCTCGTTGTTCATACGAGGGTGGATTGATAAGTTTCCGGCCTGACCAAGAGATGGCGCCACTAGGCCTACCTTGAGGTGGCGTTCTATAGTACCATCCTTAGATAGC
>NC_046661.1:39816542-39817925 GCF_010883055.1 Belonocnema kinseyi | reverse complement strand
TGTATCAGCCTTGGAGGAGATTATGTTGAGAAATAAAAAAAAAAATTCTTAAAAACGTTGTTTTTCTTGGTCAGGCCGGAAACTTATCAATCCACCCTCATACATTTCTTGCCACACAGGTTCAATTGCCCGAACAATCCTATAATTTAGGATAGCTGTGAATATCTTATACAGTGTGTTCAGACAAGTGATTGGTCTGTAATTCTTCGGGTCAGCTAAGTTACCTATTTTCGGCAGAAGTATTGTGCGCCCTTCCACCGACCACTCCGGAATCGGCTCTTCCGACTTTAAATATGAGGTGAAAATACGGGTCAAATGCTAATGGGTTGTAGGATGGGTTCGTCTGATGATGAGGAACGTAAAAATGGGTGCCCGGCAGGTGTACGTGGATGCGTTTACCTGTGGCGACCTGTTAAACGTGCGAATTTTTGGCAGTGAACTAACGTCACTCGGATAAGGTTGAAAATTGGTGTACATGTAGGGGCTGACATTAGAAATAGCACCTTGCGCATTGCCAGGCACTTACCCGGATGAAAAAGTGTTGCCAGGCGGCTTCGAAGTCGCCGTACATTCAGGTGAAATTTTTTGAAATTGACTTTACAGGAAAAAGTTGAAAAAAAAGTTGGCCCACTCTCAGAGATGAATATCTTTATTGGTATATCATTTTTTGATCAAATTGATATATTTGGAGAAAACTTCGATTAAAGAAATACCATAACAATAAAAAGCCTTTTTTATTGACAACAAGTGATTTTTTCGAAAATTATTAAAAGACAAAAAGTACTCTATTACAGGTATACTCCAAGATGAACACGAATTATTTCATCAAAATGTTAATAATTACCAAGTAATTCGCATTTTTTCTTCTTTTTCCTATTTTTTCTATAACCTGCTGTATCTTTAGCAATTTAAAAGAAGGTGTGCTCAAAATTAGTACACGAATAAAGTAAGTCTTGTGCAAAGAATTGGCGTCAGCCACTATTAGTTGAAACAATAACTTATTCTGCTATAAATAATCATAATCAGTGTCAAGTTCTCAGCTGCTGATTATTATCGTAGAAAGTTGTAATAAAGGTGAATATGATTATAAAAATTAAACAACAAAATCGCTTTACTTTAAAATATCGATTATTTATTATGGTTAAAGTTTATGTTTTGTCGTCGAGATACGTTCAATCTTTATTACCGTGACGAATGTCAAGTTTCCCAGACCCAGCGTGGATCATTGGCGTAGAGATTACAAATTCTTCGTGGTGCATTTTTAATGCAGTTCTATACTCGGAGACACTATTATGTTATTTTAAAATACAAATTGTTGAGCTTCGTAACAATCACAGCAATATATTACACCAATTAAAGACAATAATAATATAATTAATAAAT
>NC_046661.1:39815145-39816442 GCF_010883055.1 Belonocnema kinseyi | reverse complement strand
AGGGGTGGTCCTGAAGGAATTAACCCCCAAGCGGAGGTGTGAAAACCGTGCCGAAAGCTGAATGGCACCTGGGTGAGGTGTCTAGAACGGTGACTCTGGGATGCCGGACGACCTCTTAGAGTACATAGTTGTAGTAAGTACGGTTCAAAACAACAGAACGCGCGGGGCTCCCGATAATGGGTCGGCCAAGAATGCCGACCAATCTAGAGCTGGGGCAGCCAATTAAAATGGATTCAATGCGATGGATCGGCGAGATCTCGCAACCTTTGGGTGGATGGAGCGACTGAATCACGACTGGCTAGAGTGCTACGATGCGAGTATGGCCCCTGGACGGGGTTACATGGTACGGCTGCATGCTCTGTGGTGCGAGAAACACCCGGAGCTATCGCACTTTTCGCAGCAACGTCTGCGAAACCATGCTGTACTACTCCATAAAAGGGCTATGTAAGCGGAACGCCTACTCTACCACAGCTAGAACAAGCCGACAACAGAGAAAGAGCGGCGACACTAAGACCAACCGCGGGGAGGCATCCAATAGATGATGAGCGATGCTTTACGACCCGCAGAAACATCAACACCAAGGTTTCTCTCAAGCCTAAAGATCTGGCTGAAATGGATGACGAGCTTCGTGGACATTTTTCCGGAGAATCCGTCCTCCGTGCTATCAATTATTATGTGTATAATGCAGCGAGAGCTTTGGCCGATGCGAACCGTAAAACAAAACCAACGACTGATCATAAGATTGTTGAGAGAATACGGATACTATCTGACGCTAAGAGAAGTCTAGAGCGGAAGGAGAGATGGGTCAGAGAAAATCAACAGTTTCTCTCTGAACCATCTCGACTCTTCCAAGACCCTCCAGTTACTGTCGAACACCTACGTAAACCAGCGGAGGTCGAAGTATTTTGGAGAGAAGTCTACGAAATTCAGCATAGACTGGACGAAGACTCAGAAAATATAAATACTTCAAGGAGTTATCTGTTGCCCTCATAACACCTGATAAAGAATGCCCACCCATCACTACCGAGGAGGTGAAAAAAGTATTAAGAGGGATGAAGAACTATTCCGCACCGGGACCAGATTCTATCAAAATCTTCTGGTGAAAGAAGTTTTCTTCAACCCATCAGCATTTGGCCCGTATTTTCACCTCATATTTGAAGTCGGAAGAGCCGATTTCAGAGTGGTTGGTGGAAGCGCGCACAATACTTCTGCCGAAAATAGGCAACTTAGCTGACCCGAAGAATTACAGGCCAATAACTTGTCTGAACACGCTTTATAAGATATTCACAGCTATCCT
>NC_046661.1:39813650-39815045 GCF_010883055.1 Belonocnema kinseyi | reverse complement strand
GCGCAGCCGTTTGACATATCACATATGTCAAATATTTTCATTAGATAAATTTTATCATTCGTCAGATAAATGTGCAGCAGCGTTTTTATCCGATTTAAAGGTAAAATTTATACCTGAGGCTTATTATATATTCTAAAGAGCTAACTTTAACGATGTGGAATAAAAATTATATAATGTCAGCATATAGTATATGCTATAATAGGGACTTTAGCATACTGGATTACACTGATTTTTCTGCAAGAATTATTCGTTATAGCGAAGAGCGCACGCGCATCGGAGTATGAAAATTACTTTTTGTCCTGCCTACACCGAAAGTAAGCCTTTTCGTGAATAAGAGGTGTGCGCGAAGTATATTTTCTCCGCCCGGAGAGGAAGCCGGCTTGAATTTTTGGCTTTGTTTAAAAAAAAAAACCCAACTTTTTCTTTAAACTTATTCAACTTTTAACCTACTAAGCAGTCTGATAAGTACCTGAAAATTTTAAGAGATGGCATTAGTATCCACTAATGTGCACTATTTCCGTCGAGCTTGATGCTTCAAATGACGCCTGTCAAAACACAGTTTCGAGTTTTGATCAAACACTACTATCTTCGCAAGAAAACGATATCCGAGACCAAGGCCAAGCTGGATAAGTATTAGCCGGACTTTGCACCGTCGATTGGAATGATTCATAAGTAGTTTACTGAGTTTCGTTGTGGCCGTACGAGCACAGTTGATGCTGAACGATCTGGGCGCCCAAAAGAGGTCACTACACCAGAAAATGTCGAAAAAATCCATGATATGATGTTGAATGATCCCAAAGTGAAATTGAGAGAGGTAGCTAATGCTGTAGGCATATCATTGGAACGTGTGGGCAATATCGTGCATTCAGTTTTCGGCATGAAGAAGCTCTACGCGCGATGGGTGCCGCGTTTGCTCAAAGTGGACCAAAAACGAATTCGTGTGACAACTTCCCAGCAGAATTTGGCATTATTTTCGCGTAAGCCGACCGAGTTTTTGCGCCGATTCATAACCAAGGATGAAACCTGGATCCACTACTACACTCCTGAGTCAACGCAACAGGCAAAACAGTGGGTTCCGCCGGGCCAAAGTGCTCCGAAGCGTCCAAAAACGCAACAATGGGTCGGAAAGGTTATGGCATCCGTATTTTGGGATGCACATGGCATGAAATCGGCTTCAAATTGGATCCTCAGCCACCGTATTCACCAGACCTGGCCTTTTTCAAGATAGTCCACGAATATTATGCCATGTGCATCCCAAAATACGGATGCCATAACCTTTCCGACCCATTGTTGACCTTTAAATCGGATAAAAACGCTGCTGCACATTTATCTGACGAATGATAAAATTTATCTAATGAAAATATTTGACATATGTGATATGTCAAACGGCTGCGC
>NC_046661.1:39811737-39813550 GCF_010883055.1 Belonocnema kinseyi | reverse complement strand
CCTTTAAATCGGATAAAAACGCTGCTGCACATTTATCTGACGAATGATAAAATTTATCTAATGAAAATATTTGACATATGTGATATGTCAAACGGCTGCGCCTATAGGTTCACCAAAAAATTACCTCCAAAAATTTGAAAATCCTCGCGGTATTAATTTTTTAAATCGTCTCACTTTATTAGAATGATTTTAACCAAAAAATCATTCACCTATACTTACAGAATACATAGGTTGCACTTATGCATATCGGTACCTATCTTTCTTCTACGCTTCTGCGATCAGAGGACAAGAACTCCCAGCAAAGTTCACTCCTTTACTTTTGTTGGACAAATATTTAGTTTCAGCCGACCCTGATGAAAACTTTATAATTTGTAAACAAGAAAAAATCACTATAAACTAACCAAAGTGTAGCCTATGTATTCTGTAAGTGTTCGAAATTTCCATTACTTTTGGAAATAACTAAAAAAAAAGGGAAATTGAGTGACTGTTTCGATATTATTCAAGGAGTTAGGCAAGGATGCGTTATGTCTTTATGGTTATTTATATTATTTATGGACAAGTGTTTAAGAATGGCTCTTTTCGACGAAGAGGGTGTGGATCTCGAAACAGTAAGGGTACGTGGGTTAGCGTTCGCAGATGACAAGGTTGTTATGGCAGAGTCAATCGAAGACTTACGAAGAATGTTGAATAAAATAGATGCAAGCATGAAGAGCATGGGCCTCAAAATGAACGCAAATAAAACAAAAACTATGGTGCTCGAAGGAAAGAGTAAGAAAACACTATGCAATATTTTATTAAATGATGAGAGAATTGAACAAGTTGATAACTTTGTATACCTTGGTAGCTTATTTACTAGGGATGGGACAACAGATGAGGAATTAAATAGACGCATAAACGAAGGTAAGAAGGTTATTGGTAGAGCAGATCCCTTTATCAGAAGTAAAAATATATCAAATAAAGCTAAAATGGCAATACATAATTCTATATTTGTACCGACTGTACTATACGGTAGCGAGACATGGACTTATCACGAAAAAGATAAGAGTAAAATCAACGCAATTGATATGAGATTCAGGCGCATAATATACGGAAAAACTCTGATGGACAATGTAAGTGACGAGATAATTCTATAAGAATGTGGTGCAGAAGAGACGCTAGTAGACACATGGGAAAGAAATCGGTGAAGATGGTTAGGGCATGTTGAGAGAATGCCAAATGAACGACTAACGATACAAGTGTATCAAGGGAAAGTAAATGGCAGCGTTACCAGAGGTAGACCGCCGAAAGAATGGTTAGAATGTGTGAATGAGACCCTAGTTAGAAGAGACATAAGAAGTCACAGAAACACGAGAGCCTGCATGAAAAAATGCATGGACATAAAAGAAAGTTAGAGAAGTATGCCAGGACAGGAAAGTATGGCGGCAAATAGTTAATAAAAAGAGTGTCAGTAAAGTGAATGACGCCTGAAACAAAAGACCTTGGCACTAATAGACCCAAGTGAGGAACCTTACATAACGACTTTGTGAGGTTTTTCACTTGGGGTGATTGCAAGAGAGAGTTATTTATATAAATAACACGAGAATTCTCGATCAATCTGAAAATTCTCTATCCCTTCCACACATTAATGCTTTCCCCACCGATTGAGTCATGCCTGACCCGAAAGTGAAATGGCTTAATGGCTTAATGGCATTGTGCCTTTGAATGTAGGTCATTCCCGCGTGAGTTGGACAACTAGATAGTATGTGAGCTAAATGCTCGGGGTGTGCACGGCACGCCCTGCAGCTATCATCGGGAATGTCTTGGCTCAAAATGT
>NC_046661.1:39810608-39811637 GCF_010883055.1 Belonocnema kinseyi | reverse complement strand
TGCCCTATCGAGGTGCTGCCCTCACCGTACTACGAAGTAGAATTCTAGTTTTCTCATTCTTTGTAAAATATGACGGTAAAGCAGTAGAAAGATTTTTTGTGGTTAGAAAAGTTTGACATGTATCACTCAATTTTTTCAGATCTGAAGCTTAGGCCAGGTTTTCTGGACATAGTCTTTTTAAAAAATTGTAAAAAAACTTTTCTCGAAAAATATAATTTTTTAATTAAAAAAAAAGAAACTAGAAAGAAGTTTCGAGATAAACCAGTGGTAAAAAAAATTTATACTTGATAGTTTTTTTCATTAATTTTGTTATTGAAATAATCAAATATTTACACCACAGAAAAAATTTTTCCGTTTAAAGTTTTTGAAAGTTATTGTTTGATTGTAAAATAACAATAATTTAAAAAAAAAAAACATTTCTGGATAACATATTTTAGTTGAAAATATACATGGTATTTTTTTTAAATTACAAAAAATCTTCCGAAAATCGAATTGTTAATTTAAAAAATTAAAAAGGAATTTTGAAATAAATCAGTGCTGATTTAAATCCTGCAAAATTTGTTTGGAAAATGTTATCATCTTCGAGGAAAATTTAGAGAGAATTTTTCTTCCGTTTAAGGCACAAGTGTTTTTACATCAATTTTTCTATAAGTTTTTTGTAGAATTACTTTAATTTTAAATTTAAACAATAACCTTTTAACACTAAATATTAAACAGAAATTTATTCGATAAAAATATTTTATTATCGTAATTTTAATGAATAAATAATATTGATTAAGAAACAATTTTATATAGGAAATTTTAATATTTGAAAATTTTCAAAGTCGGTAATATTATAAACCGTTCGGGAATTTGATTAGTTTTTGAATTTTATTATTCGAGACAGAGATAGTTTTACCGAATCGGGAATTTGATTTTTTTCATGTATTTGAGGCGTCCCTGTAAAATTACAGAAAATTCGCTGTAATTATAATTTTGGCACCTGAATCTTGTCGATGTTTTCCATTGGCGCGGATCCAGAAAAGTGTC
>NC_046661.1:39808164-39810508 GCF_010883055.1 Belonocnema kinseyi | reverse complement strand
GTAAGGCATCTACGTTTATAATATCTTTGGTTTTATGCGGGTCAAATAACTTTTGTAGTGAGGAGCATTTTTTTTCATAAAATCGAATTCTCGCATTTTTCTTGCAACAACAATAGATACATAGAAATGGTAAGAAAATATTTTGCACAGTTAAAAGAGCATTATTTATTTTCTTTTATTATTTATTTATTTATTTAGAGCATTATTTCTTATGCAAGGGGCGATGGAAAAAATATGAACAAATTCATGAGTATGAGGAAAAATGTTGTGAACCAGTTGCAGTTCAGAAATTTAAAAAATAATAAAATTTGTTGCTTAAAAGATCGAAAATGTGCAACTATAGTATCTTCAGTTCTAATACATATATTAAAGCGATTCAAACTGCAAACTGTAATTGATAGGCTCTGTATTTATTTTCAATCACCCGGAAGGATGTGTTAGTCTTCTTTTTTGTGAAAATCGCGATATTTTTAGACATTTTTTTGTTGGAGAACAAGTGATAGAAAGCAGGGGGGGCCCTTTTTTTGTTTTACTATCGACCGCTGGTGCCATTCTTCGGCCCCTAGTTCTGAATGCTTGGATGGCACCTGGCCACGGGTTAAAGAAAGGGACCAGCGGTCGGCAGTAAAAAAAAAATGGGCCCCCCTGCTTTCTGTTACTTGTTTTCCAAAAAATCTGTATTAGAATTGAAGATAATATAGTTGCACATTTTTGTACTTTTGAGCAACAATTTTTATTTTTTTTTTTAAATTTCTCAACCGCAACTTGTTCAAAACAGTTTTTTTCATACTCATGAATTTTTTCAATTTTTTTCCATCGCCTCTTGTATAAGTAATAATGCTCTAAACTTGACTGTTCTTAAATGTACCCAAAAATCCTTACTTTTTTTTACATTTTTCAGTCTGCTAAGCACAACAATTTTTTTACATAAACTTCTTCAAGCTCGTTAACGTAGAACACTTTCAGCTTTTAAATGACTGTTTTTTTGTTGCGTTAGCATTTTTTTGGAGTGAGTTGTTAAGCTTCAAAGGCAGATGCCTACAGTTTTCTCGCCGATAGTAGATGTAAAACATGCATGACAATTCTTGCAAACACAAGTGTGTGATTCGGTATTTCTTTCGGGAAACTGCAATTGCAGCAGCGCAACTAATTCTCTTAACTGCACAAATCTGTTATTAACCATATTATAACAATTGTTTTTCATTACTGTGAACCTAAATTTGCATATAGACTATTAGTTCAACTAGTAACATTTAAAATTAATCAAATGTACGGAAACTTTTGGAATTTAATATACATGAAACTATCAAAAAATGATAGAAAAAAATAATAAAGACATTTTGGAATTTCAATTGTTCATTTATATATAAAATTCGAAAAATAGTTTAAAGGACTAGAAACATATTGGCAATTTATGCGAAAGAGGGAAGACCTCACCTTTTCTACTTTAGAAATATTTTTTACAAATTTTTGTTTATATACATAAGATATGTTATAAGTTTTATGTGGACTAAATCACTCTTGAGAACAAGAGAATTCTTTTGCTTATCAAAATTGAATTTTGGTATTATTCTCGGAAATGGTGCAAGATATCATAAATGAGTAAGAGAACTTTTATAAGAACTCTCTTAACCGTGTAAAATATTTTCTAAACATTTTTTCTTATCTATTGTTGTTTGCAAGAAAAATGTGAGAATTCAATTTTATGAAAAAAAATTCTCCTGGCCACAAAAGTTATTTAGCCCGCATAAAACTCACAAGGTATTTTCTCATGATGGCAACAATTCAACAAAAAATTGGAAAAAAATATATGTGTAGTTTTTGAGAAAATCTAATTTTAGTATTTTTAGAAAAACCGCTGCCATTTTGTTAATTTTGAACATTTTTAAAATTATCTTGTTGAGTTCAAAAAAAGGGGACAAACTCTACCAATTAATTAGATAGAACTCTATCAATTACTAGGCAGTCTAATAAGTCCCTGAAAAATAAAACACGGAGACGTTTTTTTGGCCAAAGTAGGTTTTATTTTTCAATTTACTCTCCTTTTAGGTCGATACAGCGAGTCCAACGATTTTCTATCTTTTTGATACCGTCCGAAAAGTACTCGATCGGAAGATCTCCAAAATACGCCTCAGTTTCAGCTATGAGCTCCTCATTTGAGTAAAAACGCTTACCGGTGAGCCATCTCTTCAGGTTAGGGAACAAGTAATAGTCGCTGGGGGCCAGGTCTGGTGAATACCCATGTTTCTCGAAACATGGGTTTGGGAGATTGCACCTACATATACGGAACTCATTTTTTGTAACGTGGTAACAAGATGAGAACTGAAAGCAAACTGAATGTTAA
>NC_046661.1:39797870-39808064 GCF_010883055.1 Belonocnema kinseyi | reverse complement strand
AGATCGCCGTTTCGCCACCATTGTGGATTCGCGCCTGGTTTTCCTACAGTATTTATTTAAAAAAATGTGTATACAAATTTTTGAAATCACAAGTTATAAGGATAATCTCAATTAAAGATTTAAAAATTCGCTTTTCAGCCAACTTTGATCCTTGGGTCTTGTCGATTTTTTCTTAATGCATTTTAGTCACTGATAAACGGGAGTAAATTGAATAGGAATATCTCTCAGAAAATAAATTATTAAAATACAAAAAAATTGGGGAGACTTTTTTGACCTCTAGGTTGTAAAAAAGGAAAACATCCGAAAATTTAAAAACTAATTTAAAAACTAATTATTCTCTTTTGAGATACCAATACATTTTACAAAACACTAATTGTAAAATTTTCAGATTTTTCAGCCTTCAGTTTAACAACTCAAATTTCAACGTTAAAATTTATCTCATTTTCAGCATACAGGCTTATTGTTTGAATTTTCACAATTTTCGTTATAAGTTATAGGTTACGCCAAAAAAAACTTATTCTGGGATTCGAAATTGCTACAACGTGAAGAGGTAAATAGTTTAAATTCAATGTATTCAGATTGAAGTATGCAAATTTATTTGGTTTTAAATATAAATTAATTAAAACTTATTTTTTAATTTTCACAATTGTAATTTATAACTTTTAAAACTGAATAATTGTAGGTCAAACATAAAAAAGTTGGCTTGTTTCAAATTTTAAGCGGTTCTATTATATATATTAAACCATTAAAACCTCTGACCTGTTTTTAAGCTTTGTAAAATTCATTTGAAAACTTTTTTAAACGCTTTTGGTTATAATTTCTTAATAAAAGAATAGTTTCTATTTAGTCTACAGAGCAGGAATTTCAAAAATATATAAAGTTTTAATAGTTAAGACATTTTAAATTTGTAGTCTTCAGTATATTGAATAATTCGAAATTTAAAGGTATTTAAATATGAAAGAATGATTGAATTGAAATTGTTCCATAATTTCAGATTGAAACATTTCAAATTATTTAGTTAGAAAGTAAAATCGTATAAAGTTACAAAATGAGAAATGAACATCTTTTAATACTCGAATCATTATTTTAGAACAATTAAAATCGTATAACTTCAGATAAGTTTGAATGTAGGCCTATTAAAAATTAGAAGTGCCTGAAAGAACTCAACAAAGGTTTAGTTTATAAAGCTATTCAAGAGAGTGCTTTTTCAAGTTTTATTAATTTTTTTTTTTATAATTTGGCATCGTCGCCAATTTTTTAAAAGAATATAGAGCCTGATTTTTGTCAACTTTAAAAAATATATATTTAATGTTCGCTCAAGGTCAGTTTTGTTCAAAGTGCTTGTTCCTGGATAAATTGACTCTTATTGTTTCCGCTTTTCGTTATGTCACTCATTGATTGTGTTTTTCATAGAAAACATTGAAATCTGGGTTTTTCATATTTATAAAATTATAATTAAAGGTCACTAAGGGTAATTTTCTGTGCAAAATATTGATTTATAAAGAATATTTTGTCAAACTATAGAACGGATTTCTTCACCCAAATATATGAACCTGAATTCTACGATAGTAAAAACAGCCAGAAAAAATTTGACGTAAGCGAAATTTAAAAAAAAAACCTTGGCCAACCTATAAATATTCATTTTTTCCCCGAAACATTAAAAAGAAACTCTTCGAAACGCTTTCATTGCAACAATTTTATTAAAGAAAAAGAAAAATATAATAATTTTTACATACGTTTCTTAAAATAAAAAATTATTAACAAGATTCATAGAAAATATATTAAAGAATAAAATCATTGTCCCGGAAGTTAGAACCGAAAATTATTATAAAAAAGAAAGTTGTTCTAAATGGGGCCAGACTCTCGAAAAGAAAGTGAATTTCAAAATTGAAAAGTAAAAAATTGAAAACAGTGACACAAGTGTAAACGTTCGATTGAGTTTTTATAAACAATGTTCAATTTAAAAATCACTTCAATTTAATAGATTCTTAAGTGAACACCTTTATTCAATTTCAAAATCTTATTGAAATATTATTTCAATATGAAATATTCCATTTTTAACATATTCCTTTTGGAAATTGAATAATTGAAGATTTAAAACAATTTTTTATTTCGAAAAAGTCCATAACTCAAAGAGAATGTTTAAAAATATTTACAACATTGCAAAAAAATCTGGAAGCTATTCAAACAATTTTGTATGCAGGATTTTACAAAAATGTTAGAAAAAATTGGAATCCGTTTAAAAGATATTTAAAAGTTCCGAAAAATTTCAAAAATCATTTTAAAAGATTTGAAATAATTTAAAAGAAAATTAATACCTTTCATAGTTTTAAAATTAAATGTTGACTTTTTATTTTGAAAAATGACATCATTTTAAGAGGAGGTATACAAATATGAGACCACTGAAAAAATTCCGAAATTATGGAATTCCCGAATTTAAACATGAAGAAAAAAATTTTCGATCAATATTATTTATTTATTGAAAATACAATAATTAGATAATTTTATTAAATTATTGCTTGAATTTAAAAGAATAATAATTGTTAATTTTTTTAATACTATGTACATTATCAAATACAATTTTTCATGCAGTAATATACATATTTTTTTAATAATTTTTTTTTTAATTTCAAAACATAATTTTTTAAAATTTAAACATTAAAAAAATGTGCTTGATACAAATATCCGATTATTATTAAATTATCGATATATTATATTCGAATAAATAATCTTTAATGGACAACCATTTTTTCTATTGTTTAAATTCAGAAATTTTCTAGTTTGGATATTTTATAATTCAGAAATTTTCTGTGGGGAATTTTCGAATTCAGTAATATCTTAGGGAGCAGTTTCATGGAGGGTAGGCATTCAGTTGTCCGAAATTTCATTTTCCCTAAAAGTCATGCCGAAAAAATCACTATATTTAAGGATGGTGTAGACATAAATCACAGAGGGGATCCCGATGGGGAATTCAGTGAAAATCATTATACAAACAGACGTTTGATGACGTTTATGAGGATTCTTTGACATTTACATTTGCTTCGACTTTCAAATTCGAGAGAGAACTTTGAAAACTAGGCAACTGATAAGTGAATACCTGAATAAGAAATACTAATAAATATCAGACAATGTCGAAATAAAAAAAATATCTATATAATCAATTTTCTATGGTAAAATATACCATTTCTATGGTTACAGATGTTTATAATCTCGTTTTGATTTAAATTAAATCATGTAAATTATTATTCAGTAATGAAAAATTAATATTAATATGACTGAAAAATAATAAGATGATGGTTTCTGAAATATTCCACTCTTTTCAAATATTTCGGAAATATTTCAATGTGTTTAAAAAAATGGAAAATATTTCACAAAGATTTCAAATATTTCGCAAAGATTTTTCATAAATTTAAAATATTTTACAAAGACATCAATGATTTCCCAAGGATTTCAATAATATAACAACTATTATTAAATATTTCAAAAAAATTTAAAAGGTTTCTTTGCAAATGTTTCCACGGATTTCCGAAAGATTTCAATTATTTCCCAAAGGTATAAAAGGTTTCACATATTTCGAAAAGATTTGGAATAGAATTAAAATATTTTACAAATACATCAATGATTTCCCAAAGATTTCAATAATTTCACAAACGTTTCAGAAATATTTCGAAGATTTCAAATATCGCGCAAAGATTTAAACAATTTCACAAATATTATCAAATATTCTTAAATTTTTTTAAATATTTTAAAAGGATTTCAATGATTTTCGAAAGATTTCACAAAGGCTTCAATGATTTTCTAAAGATTTTAACAATTTAAAAAATATACAAATATTTCAAAAATATTAAAAATATTTTATATAGATTTCAATGATTTTCCAAAGATTGAAATATTTCGCAAAGATTTCACAAACATTGAAATAATTTCCTAAAGATATCTCGAAGATTTGAAAGGTTTCGCAAAGATTTTGGATAGATATAAAGGAATTTTTAAACCGATTTTTAAAAAATTTCAATTAATTCCCAAATATTTCAAAGATTTTTAATGTTTCATAAAGATTTCGGATAGATGTAAAAGATTTCATTAAGATTTCAATGCTTTCCCAAAGATTTAAATAATTTGAAACATATTGGCAAATATTTATAAACCTTTAAAAATATTTCACAAATATTTCGGATAGATTATTAATATTTCACGGAGTGGTACATTATTTCCAAAATATTTCAGGTTGATCCCTGATCGATTCCTGGTGGATTTCTGGATAATAATATTCTAATATTGTTAAAAGTTATGTGACATTTCAATCTACAAAATAAAAGTAAAAGCCTTTTTTAAAACAAGAATATTGTTTCTATTGCCCAAAACTCTTCTTCTTTGTATTAGTAAAAGAAGATTAAATAATTATTACAAACCGCCACCTAACGTCAATTTGATTTACAGATGAATACAAAATTCGCAAGCAGAAACCTATCTGTCAATTGTTTCAAAAGCGTCTAGCCATCTAGTAACTTTTTCGGTAAAATGAGTTTTATGGTAAAGTGAAATTTTGGACAAATAAATACCTACCCCCATGGAGGTAGTATAGTGTAATAGGGGAACAGTTTAGACGAATGAGGAGACTGCGAGATCTTGTTCAGGTACATCATTGGTCAAAACTGTTCCACTATTCTACTACTGTATCTTCATGAGACTGCATCCTAACTGTCGGGAATTTTATTTTTCGTGAACTTTTCAATTCGAAAGTTTTATATTTCGGCATTTTTATAATTTCCGGAATTTTAATATTCAGAAATTTTGCAATTCACGAATTATACAGTGTCGGGAATTTTATTTTTCGGTATTTTTCAGTTGCTTCTTCCGAAAAATAAAATTCCCACCACTGTAAAAATTCTCGCAATTCTGGACAATTTATAATAATACTGAATATGAGAATTCTCGACAGAATTTTGTTGTTGTTGAAAAAGTGCATTGCATTCTTTTTAACTTACAAAAAAGTTCGCAAAAAAAATAATAAAAATTCGCTCTCAATCAGTGCTGAATTGAATCCTACAAATTTTGTTTTGTTTGAAGCGCACGTGGTTTTAAATTTATTTTTGCATAACATTTGTATGCGATTATTTTTATTTTAAATTAAAATAATAATTTAAAAAATTAAACATTAAACAAAGTTTCTATAATTAAAATATTTGATTATCGTATTTTTAATAAAGAAGTAATATTAATTAAGACATTATTTTATCAACTGCTACAATTCGGGAATTTTCTAGTTTGTATGTTTTGTAATTGGACAGCATTCGGTCTGGAATTTTATTATTAGGGAATTTTCAAGTTCAATAATATTGTAAACTGTCCAGAATTTTATTATTCTGGAAATTTTTAAATTCGGGATTTTCAGACTTCGGCATTTTATAATTTTAGGAAGTTCACAGTGTCGGGAATTGTATTGTTCGAGATTTTTCAGTCCTAAAAATATTTCAAAACATTTTAAAAGATTGATAAAATTGTAAAAGAAAGTCTGGAAGATTTTTAGGCAATTTTTTCGAATTTTACAAAAATTTTACGATAAAATTTCAATTATTTGCATTTTAAAACGTATACCATATAACTTACGTAAGTATTTCAAGTAAGCTGTATCAATTATAATATTTTACAGTTTATTTTAAAACATATTTTATGGAACATGATATATTTTATGAATGCGCCAGTGAAATTCTGTTTGTCTAATTTTTGTTGCCAATGCGAAACGTAATCTGGCTTATAACTGCCGTCTTAACATCTAAAAACCGAAAGAACAATTTTCCTGCCACTTGGAATTATAATTATATTTTTAGGAGAATGTTAGAATATATAATAATTAAGAAATTGGAAAATACATACGGGAACTTGATTAGACGATTAGTATGAAAAATCCATAGGAATAGCAGACCACAAAAATAAAAAAAATAAAAAAATAATATCAAAGAACTATATGTAGATATTGCACTTAAAGTTTTATCAGTTTGAATAAAAATATAATATTAGAGAGTGAAAAAATTATAACTTATAAAAGAATATAAATTAGAAGAAATAATTTTTAAATTAGAATATTATATATGAAACTGAAATAAAAAATACGCATGGCCTTTTATCTCTGGCATTTAATAAAGTAACCATGTTTTTCAAAGTTATAAATGTAAAAAAAAATTTTAATTGGGAATTTACTTTCAATTTAAATGGTTCATGGCCGAGGTAAGTTACCATAAGTGTGCATCGAGGGGCCTACTGAGATATTGGTGCTATATACGGGTTGCGGTGGGTAGAGGGGAACTGACCATTTTCATCAGACGCGCCGTCTACATTTATCGCGGGTAACTAAGCCCGCACCGCATCTACGTTTATAATATCCTTGATAAAACTCACAAGGTATTTCCCGCAGGATAGCAAAATTCAACAAAAAATTGGCAAAAAATATACGTGTGGGTTTTTGAGAAAATAGACTTAGTATTTTCAGAAAAACCGCCGCCATTTTGTTTATTTTGAACATTTAAAAAAATATATCTCGTGGATTGCGAAAAAAGGCGACAACTCCATAAAAAATTGTTTGTCTCAAATGGCACAAATACGTATCGCCTAATTTCATTTAAAAAACAACATATTTCGTCACCGAGAGATTCTGAAACTTCAAGCCTGATTTGAAATAGATTCGATCTATAATAATTTAAGGATAAGCTGATCGTAAACCATTAAGATACTCACATACATTATTTTCTCATTTGGAAAAGCCTTTAAAGTGTTATTTTTACCATTGCGAATATCACACAGATCTATGCTTCACGCATGGATGACAATTCAGTTCAGAAGGATTAAAAACTGTGCATATGCTTTCAATGCTTAGACAGTTTGAGCTTCCAATTGGAAAAACTAAAAAGTTAGATGCTTTCAATTGGGAGAATATCTACAATAATATTGGCCACTTGAAAAATTATTGATAAATAATATTGGACGTTTAAATGTTAAATTATGATATTTATCCAATTATTTTATAAATATAAAATGTTTAGATTTTTTAATTAGACAAACATCTCATGTTGAATACTTCTAATTAGAAAAACAACCAAAGTTGATTGACTATCAAATGGAAACAATTTAACGTTGTCTTCTTTCAGTTGGAAAGACTTCAATGTTTAGTGCTTTCATCGGGAACGTATAAATCTTGGAGTGCTCGTAATGAGAAAAGGTTCAATTTAACATGATTTCATTATGAGAAACATCCAATTTCTTATGTTTTTAGTTTTATGTAGGTTCTGACTGTAAAAAAATCAGTCTTGGATGTTTTCAATTAAAAATCATTTAAATATTGAATGTTTCCAATTTGGAAAACAACTAATGTTGCAAGATTCTAATTAAAAGAATAACATGCAATTCTGACTGCTTCCAATTTTAAAAGTGCATCAATATAGGTTGATCTTTCAAAAGTTGGGTACCACACTCAGCTTCAAAGAAGCTTTAAAAGTAAATATATTTGGAAAAAGTTTACTATTTACGATTTTCTTTATTATTCAGTCATACAAGTTTTTTAGAGTTGCTCTATATTTTATTCAATTCTATTCGAGTTTTCAAAAATTGATCGTTCGAATTAAGAAAATATTTTTAATTGGATGATTCAATTTGTAAAAGCTTTTAATATTCGATGCTTTCCATTAGCAACATATTATAAGATGCAAAATCTTCCCATTGTACAAATGTTAAAAGTTTTAAAATATCAATATCGAAATTTTAAAGTTTGAATAATTTTCAAATTAAATTATTGTGTAGAAACTGTTTGAAATTCCTCTGCTTCAGCCTGAAACACATTTCGATTATTTGATTCTTATTCAGCAGATTTATTTTTGTATTTACAGATCCTAAGACTAGACAAGTAATTCAACGTAAATATAAGTCACAAATGGTAAGTATCTATATTTTAATACCTTATTGTTGAAATGTATTGTAGTATAGCAAGTTTCTAAAAATATAAAAAATTAATGTTATTTTTTGTTATAGTTGAGGCACTCATTATTTAGAATTAAATTTATTTTATTTTTGCATGAGCAGGCGAGCGAGGCAGTTCGCTGCATGCACAGAGTTTTCTCCGTTGCCCTTGCTGAGAAACTTTCAGCAGAGGGGAACTCGTAAAGACTACCGAGAACAACGATGCATGATGCTCCTTTGTTTGTAGGTTTAGTTTTCTTTCATTTCTTTTTTGCACTCTCTTTTATATATGGAAAAGCGTTTCTTAGACTGTTTATAAAATTTAATTGGATTCCAAGCCAACATTTTCTTAGGTTTGTTATTATGTTCTTTAAAATAATAGTTTACTGTTTTACGTGACAGTCTTTGCCCCTTTGACAGCCACGGAGTCCGATGTTTTTACTGCGAGGCGATCAGCACGCGCGCATGCCGCCGAGTACTAAAAACAGCGGACGAATGCTGTCAAAAAGTTGCTATTAAGGGTGTTGGTTCAATTCAATTTTGAATTATTTTTTTTTACAAGTACGACTCTGACTCAATAGATATTTTTTCAGAAGGATTTGCAAACGAAAGAAAGAAAACTTGTCGAATGTCCGGGGTTTTGCGAGATCCTCGGATGAATAAAATGTTGAAAAATTAAAAAATTTGTTGAGGAAATGATTATTTTCATGACAAATATGAATTTTTTGAAAAATAGAAATCAGCGGGTAGCAGACGCCAACATTTGATTTCTATCCTTCGCAAAATTCACATTTGTCGTGAAAATAATCATTTCCTCAACAAGTTTTTTGATTTTTCAACATTATATAATGATCCGAGGATCTCGCAAAACCCCGGATATTCCTCAAATTTTCTTTCTTTCGTTCGCAAATTCTTCGGAAAAAATATATATTGAGTCAGTGCCGTACCTATCAAAAAATAATTCAAAGTTGGATTTAACCAACACACTTAAATGACACATGGTTTTTTATACGAAATTGGACGATTTCCGCGCCTTTCCGTGGGCATTTCGGTAGTATAATCTTTGTCTGCGGGGCACCAATCTTCGAAAATCGCACATGCCCTACCGATAGAAATCTCTGAGTATTCTCAAGCGAAATAGCCTGGCCCATTTGAGTCTATAAGCAGGGTGGATTTGAATGATTTAGTCTCAGAGATAGTCAGAGAGATTTGGGCCCTTTTCAAGGTCCTTTTAATGATCTTTTCATGAGTGGTGCAATGGTAATATTATGTTCATTTTGTATTCGTCGCGTACCGGACGGAAAAAGTTATTTACAGTAGTTGGCCGTCGCTAACCCGACTCTCCCTTTTTAAATTTCTCTTCAAATTATTAACACTTTTTTTAATTATGAATTTTCTCATTATACTTATTTATAATTATAACTTTTATTCTAATATACAATTTTCAAGTTTAACTTTAAAATGTTATCTTTTTTGGCATATCTCATTCCATTTACGAGAAACGTTGTATTAATTCCAATTTTAAGCATTAGAAAAAAAGTTAGATATCTGAAATCATCGAAAAGATTTATATCGGTAGGAATGTGCAAAGATACCACTAAACTATCGAAATACCCACAGAAAAGCGCGAAACTCGCCCGACTTTGCATAAAAACAATTATTTTTTGTTATGTAATCCTATCTGAAACCTATGTTAACGATGAAACTTCGTAAATAAGCTCTCGATATTTGAGAAAAACTTCATATTTAATGAGATAGTTTCAATGTTTAAAAAATATATCCAATACGATATACAGTAATCCCTCACATCTTGTTTCGATTCGGGAATCAACTCCTCTCGTACTGTCCATTATGTAGTAGGAGGGGACTGACCAATCAGAGCGTAGAATCAAGGCCGTGCAGACGTTCCCGAAATTCCTTGTTTGCGCGCATTTACGATATATATCACGCCACGTAGCAAAAATGAAAATATCAACAGTGAATTTAATTAGCATTATAATAGACTTTGATTAATATAAATAATTTTTGTTCGTAACTTTAATTTTAAATAATTGTAATCACTATCATTTATAGAAATTTATTAAATTTATTACTCTTTAATTTAAATGTAGATTTAAAGCAATTTATTTATTGATTCTCAATCAAATAAATTTGTATCTGAAACACAATTTAAACTCAAAAATGTTTGTTTATGTAATTGAACAAATAATTAACTAGGGGCGGACCCAGACAAATATTTCGGGG
>NC_046661.1:39775171-39797770 GCF_010883055.1 Belonocnema kinseyi | reverse complement strand
CATAGCATACATCGTATTAAAGGCGTTGGCCTTTAATACGAAAGGCCAACAGTTGGGGGAGGGGGTGAACCCCCTAAACACGTCCCCTGAATCCGCCACTGAATTGAAGAAAGGAATTCAATCAATTTGTTTGTAATTGAAAACGTGGTCTTCTACAGAGACGTGGTCTCTTGGACAGTATGGGAGGGAGACAACATGAGAGGAAACAGGATGAGAGGGATTACTGCAGTATGTTTCCAGTTTGAAAAGACTTCATGTTTATTATTAATTCTCATCATTTAAATTTTTTACATAATTCTTATATAATGTGGAAAAGTTTTAAGATCGGTGGGTTCACTCAGAAAATTGTTAGTAGATCAATGGTTCTTATCGGAAAAGCATTACAAATTCGATGCTTCCACTTGGAAAAATAGATACTTGAAGCGTTACCAATTGGCAGACTATTTAACTTTTAATTTGTTGTTTTGCCTTTCAACACGTCTAATTGAAAAAGGGAATACAACTGAGTTCATTATTAATTGCAAAACTGTTTGACTGGGAAAATGCAGTAGTTGGATTCTTACAACTTGATATCCACTTGACTATAAAAGTTCTTGATGGTAAAATTGCTTCAAGATATGTAATAATGCTATGCAAAGAAAAAATATTAAAGTTCGATGCTTCCAGCTGGCAAAAAAGTTGAATGCTGTCAGGTGGAAATCTGTTTGACTTTCAGTGTTTTTAAATGATTAAATGTTGAAAATGGATTCTTCAGATGGATACATTTTTTAAATTCAGATGCTTATATAATTACCCTTACGAAAAAGTATTAAAGGAAATTCAGTATTGGCATTAATATTGGTAAAATGATAGGGAATCACGGATGTTATTTTCACGAGAATAGGGAAAAGTATTAGTAAAATCATACGCGGCAATGATTAATCGTATTTTTTGACCTATTCTTTCCCAGTATTGATGCTTATATTTTATTTCTTAGATTACATTTTCATAGGCGTAGAAAATCGTTTAAATGTTAGAACAGCGTTTAAATGCTGGTGCTTTTCTAGAGAGAAAAATGAAACCAGTTGGATCAGAACAGCGAATATGGTATAATAAAAGATCGATTTCAAACGGAATGCTGTTTGATTCTTTAAATGGAATAATTTTTCGAAAATTGGATGTTGGATGCTGCAATTCCAAAGATTCGAATTGCAAAACTTTAGATTTGTCGATGCTTCTAATTGAAAAGTCATTTAAGTATCAATGTTTCCGATACAACAATCATTAAAAAATTCGATACTTTCGATTAGATAAGCGGATACAGTTGGAAGGCATTGCATAGCTGTTTAATTTTTGGTGGTTCCGCATGGTAACTGTGTAAGTTTGATTCTTCAAAATGAATAACTGAATTTAGATGCTTTTGTGATTAGAAAATCTTTGAAATATCAATCCTTCCGATTTTAAAACGATGACAGCTATATAATGTTCTTATTTGGTAAAAGTTTATGGAACCTTTGTTCTTTTTGAAAAGTGAAAAAAATGAGTTTAAACATGTCTAGAGTCCTTAGAAAATAACAACGGAACTATTTCAATGAGATTAAACTTTTGAAAACCCATCCGGAAACTAATTTCGACAGGCTACTTAACGTTGCGTAATTAACATTTTTCAGGCAGATCAAATCTGTTACTCGGTCCTGTGTGTCTTTTCCTACCTGGCAGCAGGTTCTGAACGAAAAGTACAACCGCAGCCAAAAATGCAGTCAGCGCAGCAGCCTGGCATAGCTGTTACCCAATCCCAGGGTAGAAGAACCTCCTTCACTGAATCCTTCCCAAAACTGCACTGACACAAAGGCAGACATTCGCTTCCGTTTGTGCATGACAACGATAGTTGTGCTCTTTACGCCTGTCTACCATGGGTTTAAAATCGGCAAATTGCAAAATATCTGGATTTTTAGATCCAACGCACGTTATTCGACTTTTATTTGGTTGATCATCATCTGCGTATGAAGCTTTTTTTTCTACTCACAATGTGCACTGATTTATAATCAGGGGGCGTTGAATCAATCACCACCAACCCTAAGCACTAACTGTTAGATTTTACTTGAATGTGTACGTTTTTATTTTTTCACCTTTAGATCTAGCATACCTGAAGATGATAATTCATCATCGAGAGCATGGGTTTTTATTTTTCACATGTTTTTTTTCGATTGGGTGAAATACAGATGGCAACTGCGACGAACACAAAACTAAATGCAGAAATTTGACTCGTTACTGAAACTTGTAACATAACAAAACGTAGAGACCGTATTTGGCTAAAAATTCCTTATTTTTCTAGCGCGGCGGAGGTGGCCCTGGACGACTAAAAATTCAAATTAGATATTTTGAATTTTAAAACATATATTATCAAAGATAATTACATTCCGCATCCTTTTTTCTTTGTAAAAAAATCGTATTTTTTTAAATTTTGTAACAAATTGCAAAAAGAGAGTTTTTTTAAGTCGATTTTTAATTCGATTTTTGTCTCTAACTCGAGCTCAAATCCACAGCTTTTAAAATTTCGTTAACAAATTTAGAGGGGTCATTCCTTATAGTATTCTTATTATGACAGTTAGCAATTAAACTTTTCAACTTTATTGATAAAAATATAAAAAATTATTTTCTTAGCTATTTTATATTACGTTCCACATAACGCTTTAGCGTTTCGTTTATCGAGGAAAGTTTGAGCAAAACAAAACTTCCTGTGGAGAAGTTTTTCAGGAAGGTACAGAGAAGTTTTGTGCAATGAATTTTTAAAAATAAATAAATTGATAAAAAAGTGTGAACGCTAAATTTTAAGCGGACGACTGATAGCTATGCATGTATAATGCCGTGTCTGGACGTTTTGCAATTTAGGCAGGTAATAAGTAGGTCAGACTTAAAAATAAATAGTGACAATTTTATTATTATAAACTATAAATTTTGTGCTCGCTAAAGCTAAAAGTCGCAATTCGTGTACGAAGTGTATACTTCGGTAGTCAGAATAGAAATGATCTATTTTGTTTCTGCAGAAAACTGTAATGTTCTGGCTACTTTTTTTTAAGAAGGCTGAAGAACGTTTGACGGTCATCTGATGTTTGAATCAGCCCTATGCATCGCCCCCATTCTTTCTGATCTCTTAGGGTGCTTTCATGCCTCTGCAAGCAGGCAGTCTGCATGCAGAAACCCCATAAGAGTGAAAGAGATGGACCATTCTCTATCTCTCTCAATCTTATGGGTTTTCTGCATACAGGCTGCAAATTGTCAATTTTACAAATTGACAATTTAGGTGATAAGAACTTGTAGGCTAGTAAATTATTTATTGTGTTAAAAACTTTTTAAATTATTAGTGCAAAATCAAAGAATTAAAATCTGTAGTCCTGGGCTGAACGTCAGACTATACCAGCAAATAGATCATTTTTCAAACAAAGAAATAAAATTTTTTAAAATTTCAATAAAAGAATTTTTAAAACTAATTAAATTAATTTCTAACCTAAAAGATTAATTTATAACTGAAGTGATGAATATTCAACTGAAATACTTAAAATTTTTACAAAAAAGAAGAATTTTTAAATGAGAAGATTAACTTTTTTTTAAATTCATTTTCCACCAAAAATTCGAATTTTTAACAATGTACGTGAATCGTCAACGAAATAAACGAATTTTCAAGTGAAGAAGAAAAATTGACACATAAATTGCTGAACTTTGAACTAGAAGAGGTCAATATTCCACCTGAAGTAGTTATTTTTTTACTGGAATAGTTAGATTTTTAGTTTAAAAAATTGATTTTCAACAAACTAGTTACATTTTTTTAAAATATAAATTTTCAATTAAAGTGATGAATTTTCCACAAATAAAATTAATTCTTAATAAAAGAGTTCAACTTTTAACCACAAGTAGTTGAAATTTTAAGAAAAAAAGGTAAATTCTTAACGAAAAATGTAAAAAAAATGTATATTATAATTTAGAAATATTTTCTTTTTGAAATACTGCTTCTAATCTAAAAACTACTTGAAACACTCTCTTTTTCACCTTCGGAACAAGGAATCTTTAAACTGTGACGATTTTTTATTTGGAAACGGGATTTTTTAAATACGTTTCTTCTAATTCTCAGTTTTATTTTTTGTTTAATTCTCGTTCCATGTCGAAAATTCCCTGTCCCAAGGGAAATCTTATTTCTTAACCGATACTCCCTGTCCTTAAATAAAAGCGATAATTATTATCACTCATATGCCCTGCAACTGCAGATAAAGTATAAACTATTTATCTAAATTGACAAAAATTACTAAAATAATGAAAAGTGGAATTTTGCTACTATCAGAAGTAAATTCTCGGTTTTTCCAGGTCATTTCGCGGTCTTTCCCGATTTCCCGCTGAATTCAATACCCTGGTTATAAATGAATTATATATAAATATATATTTCTAGAGAGAGGAAATGTCTAGATGAATTAATAAAAAAATTATATTAGAAGGCTAATTATTAATATTTAAATATTATTATTACCATTGTTATTAATTAAATAATCTTATGATATAATGTTTGAAATTTGCAACAATCACAATTCTTTATACAATTAATTAATTACATTAGAAAAGTAAGCAATAGAAAAATATGACTACAATTCAAACTGTTTTCAAAATACTCATAGTTATACTTAATTTTCCTAATATTAAATTACATGCTTTCATGCATTTTTTGAATTACTAATTACAGCTGCTTCTATTGTTACTAAAAACTTATTACTTATTGTTACACGGGCGATGCATAGGGCTGCTTTGAATAATCCACCTTTGAGTTTATTGTTCTGCCGTATAGGGAAAGGCGTCTCCACTCGGTATAATACACTCATGAAGGTCAGTCGCTCGCTCAAAGTTTAGCGTTGACAGTTATTTACCTATTAATTTATTTAGAAAAAAGTCTCTGCACAAGACTTGTTTGTACCTCTCTGAACAATTTCTCCGCAGGATGTTTTTGTTTGCTCAAACTTTCCTCCATAAACGAAATGCTTAAACGTTTTGTGGAACGAGGCAGGCAATAGCTCAGTAAATATTTTTTTATAATGTTATAAATAAAGTTGAAGAGCTTTATCGCTCAAAGTAATAACAAGCGAAGAAAAAGATGCAGAATGTAATTATCTACAATAATATATGTTTTAAAATTTCCAATTTGAATTTTCATTCGTCAGAGGCGAATACCGCGGCGCTAGAAAAATCTACGTCTTGTTCTTGCATGGGGACACTCTTATTTTGACTCTTTCAGCTATTATCAATCTTATTAACTCTTTCAGCTATAATCAATTTTATTAAGGTACTAGATTATAATACTAAAAATGTCATTTTTGTACATTCTAACAAAAAGTGGCAGGTTTGAGTGGTATAATTGACAGTTACAAGACAAATATAAGTAACTTCATTTTTTTAAAGTGAAAAATGGCGAGTTTCAATGCAATAAAGACGAGAAATATTCAGAAGATCGATTCCGGTCATCCTTGTTCCCTCTGAATTCAAGTATGGGACAAACGTGGATAGAGAAAATGGCAAACGTTCAGATAAGTATTGCAAGCCAATTAAGTCAATTGATAATAAAAGATTATACGTTATATAAGGTATTTTAATAGAAAATATTCGGTAGTGTTTTAAAATTAACTGGTTCTTTTAGTATATAATACACACAATACGGTTCTACCATAAGAACCTGCATTTGCTATCCTAATCTTTTTGTATTTACAGTATATGATTATATATTTTTTAATTATTTCAATTTTTACTCAAGTGTACTTTCATACGCTATTTAATACCATATCTATTATTCGATTTATAAAGTATTGGTTTGTCCCTTATAACGAAATATTAATTTAAAACTAAATATTTGAACTAGGCGCCAACTTGTGTACTACAAACATGGCAGTCCAATTCTCCTGTGTATAATCTAGTACCATAGATTTGATCTGCAACATAATCATTGAAAAATGTAACAGTCTTTTGTTTCTTTATATCGATACAGATCAGGCTGTGGTCACTAATATAGGCAACCGTGAAGACACATACTTTGATCCTGTTTTTCGGGCTCGTTAGATGGCTCTGTAGTACTTTCCCCCGCTACACGTCGCTCAGGGTCGAAAGTTTGATCTATCTCTCTTACTCCTTCGTTGTTTTCGGAACGTCAGCACATGCGAAACCTAACCCATTAAGAACTGTTTGAGAGCTGATATCTAATTTTTTGTCATCATTTTCGACCTGGTGATTATCTTTGCAGTACACAACTGAACACTAAAAGAGGGAGCGCTACCTTCTGTATTATTACCACAAAAACAGAGCAATATTTTGAGAAAGGTACCTGCCAATAAGAAAATTGATGTCGAAAATGATTACAAAATTTAAATGAAAACTACTTTCAAACATACTTTCATCATCTTTCGTTTTTCCTTAGAACATGTTTTTATGAAAAAAGCAATAGAAAAACATGCAGATATATATAAATAATTATTCCGGTAATTATTTATATATTTTTATTTATTTTTCTATTGGTTTTTTCAATTCATTAAGTTTTTAAATTACAATATTTACAAATCATCTGGATATAACCTCAAGCATCTATTATCTTATCTTAAAAACCTGCGGGCTCGTTTGATGGCACCACTGTCGATTATCGGTCTGCACTTCTAAAGCATTGAGTGACCACAGCCTGATACAGATTTTCGTATCACTTGAATACCGATGCAGCAAAAACGATACCATCAGATTGATTGTGTTTTAATTCTAATGTTGGACTATCGAAACTTTGCGTACTTTCAGGGAGGCGTCCCATGATTGCAGAATTGTGTTTTTCGTAATGTGTCAAATCAGTAGACATTTCAGCTAATCGCAGTGTCTCTCTGAATAACTAGAAGAATATTATTAGCTGAAATGTCTAGTGAATTGACGCATTACGCAAAACGCAACGCAATTCTGCAATCATGGGATGTCATCCTCAGTTGGAGAAACACCAAGTAGAATTTTGGGTTGACTGATCCACCTCTCAATAAAAACCTACAGATAAATGTATCTGACAGATAGGATACTTTCATGTTGATCGACCGTTAAATAGCGCTGTCTGACAGATAAAATGCGAGTTACCAGGAAGTTTACTATCGGCCGGCCAAAGTGACCAATCACAGATTTATCCTGCAGTAAAGTGTGAAATATAAAAAAGTTAGGTTAGAATGAATGTTCTTAAAATGAAACTCAAAAATATGTACGATGTGATTTTTGGTGAATTTTGGTGATACTTTCGACGACGATATTGAAGGAATAGCCGAAATTGCTAATCTCGTTATAAATAGGAAATCGTGTTCAATAGACCTTTTCACTTCAATTATTTTTGAGTACGCGTAAGCGAAAAATAATTGTACTTGCTTTTAATTGTCGATCCCTTTTGACAAATCTATAGTGTTATTGTAATAAAAAAATGATTTTTTAATTAATTCGGGGTGTACCTGTGTCAAAAAAGTGAGCTAAAATGGATCAATCCGATTTTAAAAGAAATATTTTGCAAAAAAAAGAGTGAGCTCATGAACGATGCTGCTCGTTAACAAGCGTTGAATTCAGAAAAATTACGGATTTGTATTCCTATGAATACGCGATTTTCCCTCCGTCTAAAAATCCCCCAGCGGGAACAGAAAAAGTGCAAATCCTATTCCTCTCAATCGACTTAGTAAAATTTAAAGAAAGCATTTATTTAACCTATTTTTCATTATTAATTCTTTGTATAACTTATAAATTCGAAAACTATTCAAATTAATATTTATTTATATTTTAAGAATTTATTTAAACGTCTTAAAAAATGCAACAAAGAAATCTATGAAAATGTGTGCATTTAAATAATTTTAACTCTAGAGAGGCAGAGTTGAATTGGTGAGAATTAAAATTTCAGAATTTACATTCAGTATGAAGGAATTAAAACAACTTATTACACATACTTTGTGAACTTATTAGAAGGAATTAAATAAAATCAGAATATCACCACTTCTGAGGAATTAAAAATATCTCTGTGAGGTGCGCTACCGGTACAACTGAAAGGAATTAAATATATTGAAAACACGTTCTCTTTGGAAGAATAGAAAACTGTGTGGCGGTCGCTATGGAAATAGAAGTGAATAAGTTTAGGAGGTATCTTATTCTTATTGTGGTATTTTAGAATGATGGAAAAATCGCGCATTCAAAATAATAGAATAATCTTCATTTTTGCGCTGAAATCTGAAAATATTTTTGCCTATTCTACGCTTATTACCGGATGCTACGGTCTTTGTATAAGTGACGGCCGTAGGAATGGATGGTACAAAAAGTGTAATTTTTAATTTATAAACTTTCCAAAGCCATCTCTGAAGTTTAGAAAAGGAGAAATTGATGAAACAAGAACACCATTACATGTAAGAAACTGGGACTAATGCAAGAAGTCCGATAAATGAGTAAAGGCAAGATGTAACCTGACCTTGCAACTGATTAGTTCTTTTTTACCTTTGTCGATTCCTTTCGACACTGAGACATATTTTTAATTGAGTACAATTTAGTCCTTCTACACACAATTCAGCTATCAATTCTGCACCTCCCTACCGATAGAAATCTCTGAGTATTCTCAAGCGAAATAGCCTGGCCTTTTTGAGTCTATAAGCAGAGACGATTTGAATGTTTTAGTCTCTGAGATAGTGTGAGAGATTTGAGTCCTTTTCAAGGTCCTTTTAAGAGTGGTGCGACGGTAATATAATGTTTCTTTTGTATTCGTCACGTAGCGGGCGGGCAGAGTTATTTAGAGTAGTTTGCCGTCGCTAACCGACTCTCCCTTTTTAAATTTCTCTTCAAATTATTAACACTTTTTTTTAATTGATTCTGAATTATTATGTTTTAGACTGTTAACTATGAAATTTAAAAAATCTACTTCTAAATTTTAATCCGAAAGCTTAACAAAGGACCCTTGAGTGTCGGCTACTCTATTGATATAGCCTCTCTGCTTGTTTATTATGAACGAATTCTTATTTCAATTTCAGCCTCTCTGCTTGTTATTTATGATCGTATTTCAAATTCGGAAAGGACATTTTAAAGCCTTCAAAACATTTAAAAGAGCTACCTGGACCTTTAAATATATCTACCTGAATGCCTGAGGACACACATTTTCACCTCTGTTTGTCAAAAGGGACCGACTTTTTTGAACTTGCGGGAGGTGTCATAGCGGCCGCGTTTGCGCACCACTAACTCCCGAATTGAAATGAAAAGATCTATTCATAGTTATGAAGAATTGCTTTGGAAAGTAATAAAGCAACAGCAACGCTATTTTATTTTCTTTTTGACTTTTTTATTTCAATGCAAACATAATACAAATTTAATCGCATAGAAAAAGTTATGAGATTCGATTTGTAGGTTATGCTTATGTTTGCCTCCAGCGAAATAAAAGACTCCCAATTCGAATTCAAGTACATTGCTGTCGTTTTTTTATAACTTCATGAATTTTAAACCCAAAAAGAATTTTTTTTAAATGTATAATGACTTTGAATCATAACTGCTGTTTCATGGCTGTTAAATTTCAGGGTTTTTAAACGAATTTACAGAATTACAATGCGAGTGCATATAACGGTTATAGACACGAATTTTAGTATTTTACATATAGATTATATAACCTATGTAACTTCTTTTTTATATTTGCATACTTATATAAACAAAAAAAGTATTATTCTATATGTGGCAATGCTACACTTTCGCCATTTCTGTCTCGAGCTTTCATGTTACAAAAGTTCCAGTGGCTTTAAAACGCGAAAAGTATTATTATTCCCTACAACTCCCTATATAACTAAAAGATCACTTTTTCCAACACATGACATATAGTGAATCAACCCGAAATGCGTATCTGTCAGATAAACCGTCTGGTGAATTTTTTCTACTGGATTACTGAATAACTGTATCCAAAAATATTATAAACGTAGATGCGGTACGGGGCGTCAGAGTGGGGAATTATATATATAAGACATCACATTTTCTGCCCTATCGAGGTGCTTCCCTCACCTTATTACGAAATTTGTTTAGTAAATAAGATGTTATTTCCATGCAAAAATTTTTTTAAAATTAAAACAATGTTACTCATTTAACATTACAAAATACTTTTCTAATTATTTTCTATGAATACTAAATATAAAATATGATTGATATGATTCTACAAAAATCCTGGCAAAGTAGAATATATCTTAGATTTGAATTTGAATAAAAAGTAAAATATGATTCTAAAGTTTATTGTCAAAAACAAATTAACAATATTATTAATGGAATGTAAAAAAATCCCGGAGAAAAATATGAATAGTACTAAGTTTAAACTTACCATGTGAATACTGTCGCTTATGCATATATAATGGATATAATGTATTTCTAATTGAATTTAACTAAATTTACATTTTATACCATTTTATTTAATAAAAAGTGAAAATAAGAAAAAAAAATTTTTAATTGCTCTTTTAGCATTATATCCTTTTAAATCTTTAAAACAAATATGTTAAAACATTGGTTATATTTACATCTTGAACGTTTTGTAAAATTATAATTTATATTTGTTGCACAGAAAAATAGTTTTTCTTTAAAAATTTGAATTATTGAATAAAATGTTTTAAATGTCCTTTACATATTTTTATGTTATATTTTCATGAATAAAAATGTATTTCAATTTCAATTACATTTTTCTCATTCTACACAATCGTGTAAGTACTCGCTAAGCCCTCAAATATTAAGTTTGTACTTGTATATTATTAAAACTTTCTCCACAAAACTATTTACATATTTTATTAATGTAAATATTAATTACTGCGTTTTCAGATATAAAAAAAAATTATAGTTAACTTGTTACTCACATTCAAATATGATATTCCACTTTACCAAGTTTATTGGGTGACGTTTTAATTCATGTTTTCCATTAGCCTTCGTATACATCGTGTGGAAAATTGTTATGAAATATAAAATGAGTAACATTCTTTTCATTCCAATATATTTTTTAATGAAAATAACATTTTGTGTATTAAAAAATAAAAACAAAGTGGTCTACTCCCATTGCTTACAATCATGATCCAACAAAGCATGGTCCTGCCAGGCGCAAGTAAAAAAAGTCATCCAATCAGATTCGGCACCCTAGGGCACCCGACCTTTCTGACATCTTGGATCGAGTGCGGCAGTTGGCTTCCCCTTCCATTCGCGCCAATGCAAAGAGTATGGTTGGGAGCGTCAGTTCACTCCAAGTCGAACGTATTTGAGCATCGAATTGGTGGGACGATGGTTTGTTGGATTATGGCCTACAATGCAAAAACAGGGAGTCATGGGACAACTGGCGCCGCGCTGAAGATATTAGGAACTAACCAACTTATGACACTAAGGGATCGCCATTTTGTTTTCAGATGCACAAGGCTGGTATAAACACGGAACTATCGAATAAATAATAAATTAAATATGAATAACGCAATGTCTAGATGCACGAAAAATACATATTTGGAATAAATAATGGAGAAAATTATATGATATGATGGTAAGAAATAAACTGAATTTTCAGATTAATGCTCTAAAAAAGTTAATTATGTTTATACTTAATGAAATCGTAATTATTATTATTCCTAATATTTTCATGTTTCTACTAATGACAAATATGATTTTTTAAATTAGAAGGTTTTGTACTTTGAAGTTTAATTTTCATTACTATACTAAACCAAAATTCATTACTATCATTACTATACTAAACCAAAATAGTATCTTTTTTTTAATTGCAAAAAATGTTCTCAAAAATCGAATGGTTAATTAAAAAAACAAAAAAAGTTCAAGATAAATTCGTGCTGATGTAAATCCTGCAAAATTTGCTTGGAAAATGTTATCAGGCTCGAAGAAAATTAAGGGAGAACTTTTTTCCATTGAGGCGCACGTGTTGTTACATTAATTTGTTTATACAATTTTTATAGAATTATTTCGATTTTAAATTCAAGCAATAATTTATTAAAACTTTAAATATTAAGAGAAAATTTCTTTGATAAAAATACTTTATTATCGAATTTTTAATAAATAAATCAGATTTATTAAGAATAAACCTGTTAAATTCAACAATTGTATAATTAAGGAATGTTCCAGTTATGATATTTTATAAATATGAAATCTTATTATTTGGGAATTTTTAAATTCGGTAATATTATAAACGCTTCAGAAATTTTCTTATTCGGGAATTTTATTTTTTAATTTTATTATGCTGGAATTACACAGTGTCAAGAATGTTATTTTTCGGGATTTTTCAGTCTTGTCTAGAAGTGCAAAAAATGGATAATTTCATACAATTCGGTATCATACAACAAATTCCAAATTTTGAAAATTTGCTGTCATTTAAAGTTCGACTCCTGGATCTTGTCCATTTTCTTACTGTATTTATTGAAGCAAAGTTGATTATAAAACAATTTTTTAACCGAAAGTTGTTATTTATCTTATCTCATTAAATACCAAAACTTAAACATTAAAGATTCATTGTATATAACACTGGAGAACGCTCAATATTTCGGAGTCAATTTTCAGATTTTTCAAGCTTAATATATGATTCCAATTAGAAATTTCTCAGTTTTATCATAAAAGAAACTATAGATATATGTTGCTTAACATTAAACAATAACTGTATAAAAATTATTTTTAAGTCTTTAATTCAACAACTTGAATTTTAAAGTGAAAATTTATGTTTTCAAAATGCTGGTTTATGGTTTAAATTTTAACAATTTTCGTTACAAGTTATAAGTTATGTCGAAAATAATAAATTCTTGGATTCGATATTGATAAAACGCGAAAAAGTCCCATGTTAAGTTAAAAGTGTAAAAATCCCGTTTTTATGCTTATTGCAAGACAGCGAGTCATTTTCGGCATTTAGGTTGAGGTGTACAATTATTTTTGGTTGAAACAGGGCGGACGTTTTAATCGCAGAAAAAAATTCCGATTTTTTTCTGGTTCGCAAACATTTTTCACGGTCAATGAAATTAAAAAAATCGAACTCTAAAGCTACAAATTTTTCCATTCGAAGTAACAAAAACTAAACTGCAAATCGTGTTAAGCGATTCTAAGCCAGAAGTATTAAAAATTTAACGATTACATTTTTGTTGCAAATCATAACACTTCTTAAATTAAAAGTTAAATTATTTTAATTTAAAATAGTTTATAAACCCTCAAAAATATTGTCATTAATCTTACACAATATAAATATTTTCTTAAAATATTCCAGATTCGTTTTTGATAATTTTTTTAACCTTTTATATTTTCAACTTACTCGGGGTTTTTCTAGGAATAATAGATGTTTCGAATTTATTATACATCAAAATTTAGGAATTTTACTTCTAAATGACTTTTTTTTGCAATAGAAAAATGAAAATTATAACGTTAAAAGTTTAGTTTTTTGTTTAGTTTTGAATATTTGATTTCTAGTTAGAAATCTTAATTGAACAGTGAAATATTCTAAATATTAATCAATTGTTCTTTTTCTTCAGACATTCCATTTGTTTAATTGCCAAGACTTTCGAGTTGGAACAGTTTAATTTTTAACGTTAAAATGGTAAAATTCTTCAATTTTAAACAAATTCCGTATCGTGTTGTGGTATCAATTATGATTCACTTGTGAATCCTTGGTGTCCACTTCAATTAAAAAAAGAATCATAATTCATATTCGCAGTTGATATACTAAAAACGATTTCTATCTAAAATGATAAATTTGAAACGCTTCTAATTTTTAATTTTTTAAGTCTTCAAAACTGCATTCTAAAATTCGAAATGAAAAATATACGCTTAAATATTAAAAACAAAAAATTCTTCGGATGAATGAAAGTTGCGAAAATCGAAAAGCTAAAATTGAGCAGAAAATGCGGTTGCGTTTGAAGTTTGGCTTTGAAACTTAAAGAGAAATTGTAATTTCGTGCTTATCCAATCTGAAATTAAACTTTTTCCCAATTTATAATTATTTTGTTATTGCATTTATATTTTGACACAATCTAAATTAAATTTTGTCATTTAGACATTCTTTGTTAAATTAACACCGGAATATTGAGAAATATTTTTTTTTATGGATTAGAAAATGAAGAAATAACCAAGGGCAAAATAAAGAAAACAAGCATGCATTGAAGGGATTGCGAGGTTGCTTGTTTGTCTTCTTTCCTTCTTTATTTTTTTGGTACGTGAAGTTTAACTTGTTATTTATATAACATCTTATAATTGTAAACAAATTTGCGATAGTCAAAGAATGACATTTTGAACCTTCGTGCTTTATAGGTGAATTTTAATTCATGATTTCTGAACATCATTGACTATGTCTGGTTTTATCGAAACTTTTTAAAATTCGTGAATTTGTTTTCATTTACTCCTTATTATGTATTCTTTATGTATGCATTCTCCTTATGTGTGCTTATCAAATGTATCGAAAAAAATGTTCAGATTTCTGAAATGTTACGACATTAGTAAAATTAATAACACAGAACATTTTTAATAGCATTTTACATTAATAACACATTTATTAACACTTTTTTCGTTAAACAACTTTTATCTATTTATTTTTTTCGTTGCCTATGTCGTTTGTCCAAACACTTATTTCTTATATTTTCAATGTTGTCTTTTTACGAATAAAACAAAAACTACCCTTCGTATCAATAAGTAATTGGTAAAAAACTTTTGAATCTTTGTAAGGTGCCCAATTTTTTATTTATCTTCTTTTTTTCGCATCTTGCACAGTTTGATCACTAAATTAAATCTTTTATTTTTCATTATTTTTGGTGTTTTCAAAATTTGAATTTTAGATTATTCAAAACAATTTGAAAAGTTGTTATGATAATCTTGTAGGCTTTCAAAAAGCAACGTT
Organism: Belonocnema kinseyi; assembly: GCF_010883055.1. Lineage (NCBI taxonomy): Eukaryota > Metazoa > Arthropoda > Insecta > Hymenoptera > Cynipidae > Belonocnema > Belonocnema kinseyi. Next base: position 39,782,913 of record NC_046661.1, on the reverse strand, counting down.
TTTCTTTTCTCGAGTTTTTTTCAAGTCTCGCGTTGGTTAGTTCACAATTTTCATTTTGGTATTTTTTTTTTAATTTGTTGAAAATGCTATAATTTTGGTGATATTCTTTTTATAAAAAGACGTCGATACGATAAATTGTTCAAATTTCCAATTATTACGAATAGCCGTACATGGAATTTTTATATCTTGAAAAAAATTGCCTCAGAAATTTTTGAAAATTCTGTAACTTTTTGAATTTTCACCCAAAATAGCCAATAAACTTGATCTTTAGCTTCTGACACTTAAAGAGTATACCAAAGGCCAATATTTCTGATGAGAATGTAAAAAATATATGTACTCTGAGTACTGCTGTGATTTGAAATGTTGAAGATTTGGAATTTCAAATTATTCAATTTTCAATATTTATATTTTAAATTATAATATGGAACTTTTTTTGAATAGTTCAACTTTGAAGACTTTCAATGGAAAATTCTTAAATTTTAACGATCTGCTATTTAAAATTCTTCAATTTAGAATATTTATGATTAGAAACTTTAAAAATTTGAAAAGAAGTACAAATAAACAAAATAAAAAATAAATAACAATTAAATTAATAAATAAATTAAAATTAATTAATTAAAATCTAACACATTTTTTAATTAAAATTAATTAAATAACAAAATAAAAATTCATATAAATTGTCATGATTTTGAAGATTAAAAGTCAAGAATTCTTAACTCTAAATCTTCTTAATTCATAAAATTTGACATGCATATCATGAAAATTAATGAATTTTCAATTTTAAAACATAAAACTTTTGTAATTTTTATTGATAAATTTTTCAATTTAGATTTAAATCTTGAAGTTATAATTACAAATTCATGAATTTTCAAGATATAGATTTCCAAATTATTCTATTGTTTAGACTTACATTTCAAAGTATTGGGTTACAAATTTTAATTAATTTGTGACCCAAAAAAATCCCATTTTTGAGAAATTTCAACGGGCATATTCCCCAAATCCTTCTATTAGGCAAATAAATTTACCCTTGTTTTTTTATTTAAAAACATATGTATTTTAGCCTTTGCTCTGAGGTTTCAAAGTTTTTTATTTAAAGTAGAGAAGTCATAATACCAGGTCAGTGACCGGAACGTAATAATTAAGAAATTTTTAAATGCATGCGAGAAATTCATTAGTCGAATAGATAATTATATGTAGAAATTGCAAACTATACAAATATAAAAATACACACTCAATAATATTAAAGAACTATGTATCGATATTGCACTACAAGTTTTATCTGTATGTATCAAAATATAATATTGTGAAGTACATAAATTGTAACTTATAAAAGAATATAAAAAGATGAGAAATAACAAAGATTTCTTTGGAAATAATCAAATAAATTTAGAAATATTACAAATTATATAAAACAGCAAACTAAATTATACATTTAAATTTCTCTTAGGTATCTATTGAAATGACCATGTTTTACAAAGCGTGGATACTTAATGTTTGTTATGAAATGTAAAAACGCTTTAATTGGCAAATTACTTTTAATTTAAATGGGTTTTGTCCAAGCTAAGTTACCATCAGTGCGCCTCGAAGGTGTGCCGAGAGCATGGTCATAGGAAACACGGGACTAGGCATGCCATCCTAACCTGGGCGAGCGGGGTTGAATCCACGGGAGGGGGGAGAATTCCATGAGTGGGGAGAGCCGCCATCTTACGATATGCCATTTGATTATGCGCACGAGCATTTTTGCCGACAAACTGTGCATGAAAATATAAACATGTGAGCGCTGCCATGTTTGTCACGGGACATCAAAAGGTGGTGGACCTCCCCCCTCATTGCATCACCCCCGCAATGTCATGCCTAGTCCCTTGTTTTCTATGTCCATGGCCGAGAGTTGCTTCCAGCGCTCGAAGTGGCTCTTGGCAAACTATATCGAATGGTTCTATCTACGGGGAGCGGTGGGTAGAGGGGAAGGGACCTTTTTCGCTGGACGCACCGTCTATATTTATGGTGGGTAACTAAGCTCGCACTGCATCTACGTTTATGATATCTTTGCTATATCTCACACTTTCTATAGAGGTGGACTCATTGACTGGTTGATTGGTTTTGAAATTTTGATTGTTCACATTCAAAAAAATCCAACTTCAAACGCTTCTAAATTAAGAATTTCGAATATGGTTGCTTTTCAGAGAAAAACTTTAAATTTGAACAAATATTAATTGAAAAACTATCCAATTTTGAATGCTGTAAGTTTGAAAGAAATTCGAAACTTTAAATTTGCAATTTGTTTAAATTTAATGTTATTATTAAAACAATATTTATGATAAAATCGATGGTAGTATGTCGGTCATTGCAATTAGACATTAAGTGATCAGCATTGCAAAGAAACGTCAACTTAGTGCCCCTCTTGTTAGACAATATATAGTATATACCCTAAGCAGTCGCAAAGCGTCTGACATCACTTTATTGTATAAGCGCAATACTAGTGAGAAAACGATGAAGTATATGCAGGTGTGTGAAAGTGTACGCGTGAATTTTTCTCGTGCACATTTTTTTAAGCCGACATCTTTCAAAAAGTATACAAAGAACAACAAATATTGTTGAAAAGTGGCTGTAAAAATAGAAAAAAATATGAAAAATTTCTCATATCAACGGTCTGAAAATGAAAATATCCATTATATAGGAACATCAAAAAGTATCGGACCCCCCCCCCCCACACCATCAGACAAAATATGCGTTTCCGAGAGAAATGTTTCAAACAAAAGTTTCAGGGTTTTGGACGAGGATCTGGATATTGACCTTGAAGCTGACCTTGGCGTTAACCTTTAAGGTGATTTCAACTTATTTCAAGTTATTTAAAAAAAATTTTAACATTGTATCTAGATCCGGTCGACTAAGGCGAGATCCATCGTAGATCTCATCAGTCCACAAAAAAACCCTTATGTGGATCCGGGCCGCTAAGGCGAACTCCATTGAGGGTCTCGTCAATCCACAAAAAAAAGGTCGTATGTGGATCCGGCCAGCTAAAGCCTGATGAGACCGTCTAGCCTTAACTGGCCGGATCCACATATGACCTTTTTTGTATATTGACGAGACCCTCAATGGAGTTCGACTTAGCGGGCGGGTCCACATAGGGTTTTTTTTTTGGCTGAGAAGGCCTACGATGGATCTTACCTTAGTCGACCGGATCTAGATACAACGTTTAACCATTTTTTTCAAATACATATTTTCGCTGATCAGCCGTCTAGACCTTATATGAGTTCACACGACCCTGTAATAACCCCGAAGGTCATTGAGTCACATGACCTTGAAACATATCTGAACGTACAATTTTCCGTTCTTTCGATTGGCGGTCTCAAAAATGGGGGTTCCCTTTTGAAAAATCTGCCCGCTTCGCGGGCACATCTCAACGCGCGCGGTTTGCTTCGCTCGCAAGTTTGAGCGCGCGACGGTTGAATCTCGCGCTTCGGGCTCGATAATGAATTACCTCGCACTTTGCGCTCGGATATTTATTCTTTGCACTTGTAATGCTTGAATAAAACTTTATCAAAAAGATCTCTTTTAGATGGTAGTATTTTTATTGCATCTTGATATTCTGAATTGTCTACTTAATTAAGTATGGTCAAAGATTAAGTTTTTCAAAGCTCTGTAGGCTTTGAGATACACATTCTCATGGTGACACTCGCACTACGCACTCGATTTCCACCAGATATTTGTGAACAGATTTTATTAAATCTTTTTTTTCTCGTAACTTTCGTCGTTTTTCCACACATATTTTTTATTATTTTTTTTTATTTTTAAAGTTATTTTTTCACGAATAAAACCAAAAATACGCATCCTATCAAGAAATGATTCTTCACGAAATTGTAGATCTTTTTTGGGATAACAATTTTGGTAAATTCATATTTTTTCGTATCCTACATAGTTTGACCACAAAATGGAATTTTTTATTTTTCATTATTTTTTGTGCAATCAAAATTTGAACTTTCGATTTTCCAAGAAAATCCAAAAATTTTTTATGATAATCTTGTAGGGCTTTCAAAAAGCAATGTTTTTAATCTATATAACTCTGAGAATTTCCTTTTTATCAAAAAAGTCATTAGGATAAATTGTTTGTCCTGTTCAATACTATAAATATCCGTTCATAGATTTTTCAAATTCAGAAAAAAGTGGTCTCAAAAATGTTCAAAATGCACTCACTTTTTGAATTTGTATAAAAAATGGCTGGTTAATGAACTCGTACTTTATTCACGGATGGACGGACAGACAGAAAGACTGACGCCATCGTAAAAACTGGATTTTCGGATTCAAGGGGTCTCGAAACGTGGAGATCCGTCTGAAAAACAGTGGTGTCAAATTTTGGACAATTCTAATACTTCCTCAATCATAAATGATGAGAATGTAAAAATAAAAGCTGACCTCGAAATAACTTCGAAGGTTAATGCCAAGGTCAGTTTCAAGGTCACCATTCAGATCCTCGTCCAAAACCCCGAACCTTCTGTCTGAAACAACTCTCTCGACAAAGCATATTTTCGCTGATCAGCTGTCTAGACCTTGTTTGAGGTTACACGACCATGGAATGACCTCGAAGGTCATCGGGTCACATGACCTTGATGCATATCTGAACGTAAAATTTTCCGTTTTTTCGATTGGCGGTGTCAAAAATAGGGGTTTCCATTTAAAAAGTAAAAGTTGACCTTGAAATAACCTTGATGTCAATACCAAGGTCAGCTTCAAGGCCAGCATTCAGACCGTCGTCCAAAACCCTGAAACTTTTGTCTGAAACATTTCTCTCGAAAACCCATATTTTCGCTCATACGGGGGGAGGGGTCCGATACGTTTTGATGACCCTGTATACTATAGAAACTCAAAAAGCAAATATATACTAGTTTAAAATTATAAACCTAATTCTGAATAGCTATGTATAGTTATGAATAACACTTTCAAATGGGATAAATTACATTTTTCCTATTTTCACTTGTAATGTTTACTTCAAACTAAAATCTAATTCCAAAATATCAATATCTGCATTATTATAAGTTCAAAAAAATCTTCATCAATTGAATCCTTATAATAAAAAAAAAAACATTTTCTAAACTAAAAATATCCGAAGACAATACTAGGAAAAGCAAGTAAATAAAAAAGGATCCTATTCCATTCGATAACGTGTACAAGTATTTATTGAGAATTACTGATTACGTGTACGTATTTGAACAACCTTAAGAAATAGAAATACGTATTTTGATAGATCAACTCCGCCAGTGCTTGGTACGTTGAGACTCTTTGCATTCTGAACAAAAAATAGTGACCGTCAGAGTAGCAGATTTTTAATATTTGCGATTATTCATTTTTAGGATATATTCAACATACACCCAAAAAAATCTGTTATTGCTGCAGAGATCGAATGTTAATATAGTGACAGGATATTTTTTTTCATGCAGGTTGCAACGATTTTTGATAAAGCATACAGAACATTCCGCAAGTTTCACTGGGTTTTCTGTAAGCAGTACAGAAAAATGCATGCCTTCACCATTCCATAAAATTAGCAGACGCTTTTTCCGTGTATATTGAGGTAATAAAAGTGAAAATTCTGGCTTTCAAAATTACAAACTATCAATATCAAGATTTCAATGGATTGAATTTGATAATAAGTTAAGTTGAAACAAAGAAATAGTTCTTTAAACGGACAATTTGAATGACATGAAAATAAAAATCTATTTTTATTTTAGTATTTTAAGATATTTATGATATTGAAATTTCTTTTTGTTTATGTAAGAATATATGGCACAATATTGTTTACTGTACAGAATGTACATACAGATAGTTTCAGATCGCGGAGTATATATTGTTTAAACCGCCTCGTTAATGTAAAAAACACTGTAATAGAAAGTAGAGGGAAGAGAAATCCAGCAATATTCTATTAATTTATTGTATCATAGAATGTTATCCATAATATGACAGTTTAGTTTGTATATCACCATATTTGTATAAAGAGAGCTATTTGTATATATGTACATCTTGTTGCTTTTGCGTTTTCAATAGAACTTTCATTTCCCAATGAAATTTATATCTCGGAAGATCGATGGACCCTGATGCTCATACTTCTAAGCGCAATTGGAACAATTATGAAAATAAATAAAAAGTACTTGAACTCCACTGTGGACTGACTTCTTTTTTGTATTCCTCATATATGAAAAACTTTGCGACCTTTTATATTCGCATAATAATGTCTAGTGCAGCATTCTATACTCAATGTTCACGTTTTGAGACCCCTGAATCCGAACAAAGCAGGTTTTAAATGGTGTTTGTTATCGCTGTCCATTATACACCGAATAACTGTTGAAAGAATAATCGGCTCTGATTGCGCTATGGCACACTTTTTTAAGAGTCTAAAGAAAACTTCGATCTTTTTTTGAGCTTTTTAAATTGCACGAAATTGCATTTTGCGGCCTCACTATATTCAAAATATTCTAAAAAACAAGTATACAAAAATTTGTCATCTAAAAATATCTTGGCATTTTTTATTGACTATTTTTAAATAAAACGCGCAGTTTTTGTTTCAATAATGGAAAATAAGACCAAAAATATGAAAATATATTTTTAGAAAACCCACACAAAAAGTACAATAATATGTTTGAAAAAGAAATTATTCATCTAATAAAGGTCTAAACAAACTTTCCTGAACATCTTTTTACAACATGTGCAGATTTCGTTTTAATCGTAAAAGTAACATTGGAAGTTAAGTTTTTATTTCTGGAAAAACGACGCAAATAAAGTGAAATATTTCAGCATATAATTGTTTGCCTAATTTGGATCTAAAAATATGAAACAGGCCATTAAACTAATTTTTAATTTATGAAAAAATTACACGATACAATAAAATGTTTTATGGAAAATTTTTTATCTAGAACAGAAGTCCCAAAATGAGATATTCATTTTTCATAGTATCTCTGATCCATACAAAGAGGTTAAATGCGGATTTTTAAGTACTAAGATACATCGCTACCATGCTTCATTAGTTAATTGCAATTTTTGGATATCCATTTGCTCTTACAAATTTCTTAAAAATTTATCTACCCTTTTGACCTTTTCAAAATCTTTTTTGTTTAAACATAAAAAAACCATGTAGAAAACGGGTAGGAATCGGTTAGAAACCCATTTGTTGTTAAGCTTTTCTAAATGGTTCTTATCTAGTCTCAATTTGAATTTACGGAATGTACCCGGGGCCCTTTCCGGTCCTTTTCCAGGATATGGTACCAGAAAATAAGTTGGGAAAATAGCCTACCCGATCTTACCGATTTCTATCCGATAAATGGAACCCGAAATTAAATATCAGCAGACCGAAGAAAGGCATTTGACACAATGGGACGTTACCTTGTTGTTATCGCGCTAGGGCTTGATCTATTCTCTAATGATTTCGCGGCGGCTATGTTGACGGTAGCGTAGTACCACGAAGGAATAGTAAGGAGTAGTATCTCTGTAAGTGGGGAGTGGAACCACGAAAACTACCGTTAAATGATAATAATTCAATTATTTTCAATATAAAATATTCTTAATAATAAATATTAGTATTTTCCTATTCTCTAATAAGGGACAATGTTAAACTGTCTATATGTAATGAGCGGATATAATTTGCATTCTCGCTGCTAGGAACAGCACAGTCAGTGACGCAAATTCGAGGTTTCAGTTTGAATAAAAAGAAACTCAAATTTGAAAAGCGAGTCTTGAATTTAGAATTTAAGTATTAT
>NC_046661.1:39772883-39775071 GCF_010883055.1 Belonocnema kinseyi | reverse complement strand
GGTAAAACTCTCTGCCCAAAAAATACAATTCCAAAACTAATAAAATTCCTAAACAGTTTATAATATTAACGAATTTGAAAATTTCCAAATAATAAGACTACCCAAATAAAACTATTTCTTAATCAATATTAATTATTTATTAACACTACGATAATAAAATATTTTTATCAAATAAATTTTTGTTTCATATTTAAAGTGTTAAGAATTATTGTTTGAATTTAAAATTAAAATTAAATAAAAAATTTTACCGACAAATTAATATATAAAAACACGTGTTTTTTAATTAACATTTCGATTTTTCAGAAGAACTTTTGTGATTTAAAAAATACTATATACATTTTCAACCAAAATATCTTATCCAGAAATATATTTTGTTTTAATTATTATTTTAAATTTAAACAATAACGTTTAAATACTTAAAACATTTAAAAAGTTGTTTCCTTGGTACAAATATTTGATTATTTCAATTAAAAAAAAAAAAATTGTCAAAGAAAAATGCTTTCAGCACTTGTTTATCTTGAAATGTCTTTCTATAATACTTTTTTTAAAATTAAAAATATGATTTTTCGAGAACATTTTTTTTATAATTCAAAAAATACTGTACCGAAAACCTGGATCAAGCTTCAGATCTGAAAAAATGCAGCGATACATACATGTCAAACTTTTCAAACCTCAAAAAAATTTTCTACTTCTTTACCGTCATATTTTACGTAGAATGAGAAAACAAGAATTCGACACCGTAGTACGATGAGGGCAGCTCCGTACCGCATCTACGTTTATAATATCTTTGTCTCAAACCAGTGATCACAGATCTGAAACGAGAGGTGGTCCAAAACTATGACACGTCTATGTGCGTGTGAATATGGAAGGAGATGTTATAAATGCCTGGGTTGCGCGCGCAACCAATTTCTCCTCTTCTGAATTTGAAAACTCGAAGGTGCACAATTACCGGTCGCAACACTTCGGCGGTTCTATTTATATCTCTATCTGCTTTGAAATTATAATATTATTATTAATTATATATATATATATAAATAATAGTATTAATATTTATATAATTGATATTTTATAATTGAAGTAACATAACCTCAAAATACACGCATATAAAGAGGCGCACGAAGTATTCAAATCATGAGAATCGCCAGCCCAGCATCGAATTCTGGAGATATTAAAATCCCAATCTCTTGATATTATTTCAAAGCAGATAGAGACATAAATAGAACCGCCGAAGTGTTGCGACCGGCAATTGTGCACCTTCGAGTTTTCAAATTCAGAAGAGGAGAAATTGGTTGCGCGCGCTACCCAGGCATTAGAACATCTCCTTCCATATTCACACGGACATAGACGTGTGATAGTATTGGACCACGTTTCGTTTCAGATCTGTGATCACTGGTTTGAGACAAAGATATTATAAACGTAGATGCGGTACGGGGCATCGGAGTGGAGAATTATGTATATAGGACATCACATTTTTTGCCCTATCGAGGTGCTGCCCTCATCGTACTACGATGTCGAATTCTTGTTTTCTCATTCTACGTAAAATATGACGGTAAAGAAGTAGAAAATTTTTTTGAGGTTAGAAAAGTTTGACATGTATGTATCGCTGAATTTTTTCAGATCTGAAGCTTGATCCAGGTTTTCGGTACAGTATTTTTTGAATTATAAAAAAAACTGTTCTCGAAAAATCATATTTTTAATTTTAAAAAAAGTATTATAGAAAGACATTTCGAAATAAACAAGTACTGAAAGCATTTTTCTTTGACAATTATTTTTCAATTGAAATAATCAAATATTTATACCAAAGAAACAACTTTTTAAATGTTTTAAGTATTTAAACGTTATTGTTTAAATTTAAAATAATAATTAAGACAAAATATATTTCTGGATAAGATATTTTGGTTGAAAATGTATATAGTATTTTTTAAATCACAAAAGTCCTTCTGAAAAATCGAAATGTTAATTAAAAAACACGTGTTTTTATATATTAATTTGTCGGTAAAATTTTTTGTTTAATTTTAATTTTAAATTCAAACAATAATTCTTAACACTTTAAATATGAAACAAAAATTTATTTGATAACAATATTTTACGAGGGTAGTTCAATAAGTCTTTAGAATGACCAACAGATGGCGCGCGAATCGCTCCAAATCATCTGTTTTCAGTCAGCACCACTCCCGACTAGATATAT
>NC_046661.1:39769235-39772783 GCF_010883055.1 Belonocnema kinseyi | reverse complement strand
CAAACTTTTTCGCCTTTTAACAATTTCGAAAAATTTCGAAAAATTCTGAAAATTCAAACAATAAGGCTGTATTCTGAAAATGAAGCAATTTTAACGTTAAAACTCAAATTCTTAAACTGAAGGCCTAAAAATTTGCAAATTTTACCATCAGTGTTATGTAAAATGTATTGGTATAAATAGTTCTTAAATTAGTTTTTAAATTTTCTGCAGTTTACCTTTTTTACATACCTAGATGTCAAAAAAGCCTACGCAATTTTTTCAAATTTTAATCACTTATTTTCTAAGAGAAAATCATCCCTGTTTACCAGTCACTGAAATGGGTTAGAAAAAAATTGCCAAGACCCCAGAATAAAAATTGGATGTACAGCGAATTTTTTAATTTTTAATTGAGATTGTCTTTAAATTTGTGATATCAAAAATTTCCATACGCATTTCTTGGCTTCCGTTTCCGGCACCGATCGCGAAAGAACTCTTTTTGTCAAGTGGTGTACTTTTGGCGTTGGTGGAGGACATAAGGGTGAGTGGATGCAGAAAAGGCAAAAAGTGCGGAGATCGAGTGTAAAGGAAGAAGGGTGAGTGAAGGCAAAGGTGTGAAGGGTGAAAGTGAGTGGTTTGAGGTGAAAATTTGGAACGTGTGAAGTTTTTGAGGTTAGGAGTGAAAAAATAGTTGCTTGGCCAGGGGGGCAAGAGGTAGGAAATAAAGGCGGGAAACGTCACAGAGCTTTGGGTAAGGTAGGATGCCAACGACGCGAAGTCCAAAAACTGGCGCCAGAGGGCAACAGTTACTGGACGATCGCACAGAGCAGAAAACCGTAGTGGCTGCAACAGCTGACGTTGCTGAAAGTATTGAAAGTGGGGGGATGGGTGACGTTGATCGCAGTGACAGCAGCGGTGATGAAAGTGCCGAGAAGTCGACCCAGGTGGGGAGGGTAGCGGATTCAGGTACGGGCAAGCAACGGGGAAGGCCCTCATATTTACAGCGCCTTAACAAGCTAGGCAACGCGGGTTCGAACAGAAGTCTGGACGAATGGCAAAAAAAGGCAAGCGTGATTAGCAGTGAAGGGGAGGAAAAAAGGAAAAGAGTGGCTGGGGAAGATGAGGTAGAAAGGGACCAGGAGAACAAGAGAGTGAGAATTAAAAGGAAAAAACCAGAGAGAGAGGGGGGGGGATGGGCGAATGTTTGAAAAATTGGAAGCTCTCATTAAAAGCTTTAGAGAGGAAACAAGAAAGAGATTGGATGAAATGAATAGGGATATGAATAGGCAGGGAACCGATGTAAGGGGTGAAGTGAAAAAGGTCAGAGAAAAATGGGAAGAATGGGATAAACGTTGGAAGGAGGAGAAAGACAAGGTTTGGGGTAAGCTAGAGAGCATTGAGAATAGACAGAGAGAGGTTGACGAACAGAGATCTAGAGAATTAAAGCAGTTGGAAGAGCGGGTATCCAGTCTAGAAATTATGAATGAGCATATGGGGGAAAAAAACAGAAAATGCGGAAATAGTTCAAGGGAATGAAAAGAACGTCCGAAGTGAGAATGAAAGATTGAAGAAAAGACTCAGTGAGATCGAAAAAAGATTAGAAGAGGAAGAAAGGGCAAAGAGGAAAAATAACATAGTAGTCAAGAGATTAAAAGTGGAGAGTGAAATAGGAGAAGTGGAAATAACAAATCTTTTTCGAGATATTAGAGTGCAGGTTAGGGTAGAAGGAGTCAAGAGAATAGGAGGGTCAAAAGAAGGAAAAGAAGGAATGTTTCTAGTAAAAGTGGGGAGTGAGGAGGAGAAAAAGCAAATTATGGAGAGAAAAAAATTATTTAGAGGAAGAAGGGAAAGAATTGAAGAAGATCTGACATGGAGGGAGAGGAAAAGGAGATGGCAAATAGAGCAGAGGGCTTGGGTAGAGAGGAAAAAGGGCCATATGGTAGGGATAGGGAGAGACAGGTTATGGATAAATGGGGAGGAATGGTGCTGGGATGAAGAATTAGAAGAATTAAGAAAAAAAGGAAAAAGTCTTGAGAAAGGTAGGGGGATGGGAGACGAAAAAGAGGATAAAAATAAATCAGAGGGGTTTCCAAGCGGCAAAGGGGAAACAAAGTAAAGAGGAAAGAAGAGGGAGGGGAAGAGAGAAACGTGAAAATAGCTTTCTGGAATGTGTCAGGTTTGAAGAACAAGAACAAAGGATTCTGGGAGGAGTTAGGAAAGTGGGATGTGATTATGATGAGTGAAACTTGGGCAGATGAGAAGGACTGGAAGGGAATAAAATAGATGTTACCGAAAGGTTATGTGTGGACAATGCAAGAAGCAAGAAAGGAACACGTTAAATGGAGAGGGATGGGCGGCATGGTGTCAGGGGTGAAAAAAGAATTAGCAGTAAAAGGGAGAAAAGATGGGAACATGGAAGTAAAGGATGGAACAATGATAAGAAAAATTATAATTGGGAAAGTAGAAATAGCAGTGGTGTGTGTATACAGAAGAAGAGGGGAAGAGGAAGGCCTGGAGAGTAATAAGGAGGTGGATGGAGGAAAAGAAGGAAGAATTGGTTTTAATAGGGGGGGACTTAAATGCATGGACTGGCGAACAAGGGGGAGGGTTATGGGATGAAGAAAAGGAAGCATTTATAAGGAACTCCAAACATAGAGAGACGGACAGGGAGGGGAGGAAGTTACTAGACATGATAGGAGAAACAGGATGGTTTATATGCAATGGCAATATGAAAGGAGATGCGGAAGGGGAGATCATATTCATAGGAAAGGGAGCAACAGTAATAGACTATATCTTGGCTGAAGAAAGAATGCGACATATGATAGGGAGTATGAAGGTAGGGAAGGAGATAGGGTCCGAAAACTTCCCGGTCATAGTTACACTGAGAAGAGGCGTCAGTAAGCGCCGCAGAGGGAGAAAGAAAAAAGGGTGCGAACGAAACACGAAAATGGGAATCTGGGGGGTAGATAAATTAAACGAGTTTAAACAAAAGATGGAAAAGCAGAAGGTTAGGTATGAAACATTCGTTAGCTGAAAGGTTGAAGGGGTCCATTGAAAAGGTAAAGGATGAACTGGGTACTAATGAAGAAAGTGTAGGGGGAAAGAGAGGCTGGTGGGACGAGGAATGCTGGGAGAGTAAAGAGAGAATAAAAGAGTGTGTGAGCAAATGGAGAAGAGGGGAAATGGAGAAGGAGGAGTATAACAGGAGGAAAAAAGAACATGAGAAGATGCTGGAAATAAAAAGACAGAGGGGAAAGGAAGAATATAAAGCAGAGGCAGAAAAAGCCATAAAAGAAGGTAGGGTGTGGGATATGATAAATAGGGATAGAGGGGAAAGGAAGGGCGTTAACGAAGAAATAGATATGGAGGAATGGACGGATTATTTTAAGGGTCTATTAGGGGGAGAGTAAAATAAGATCAAAGGGGAAAAGTGTAGGAAAAGTGTAGGAATGTGCGAGTAAAGTAATGGACCAAGTATGGGGTATAGGAAAGAGAAGGTTCAAGAACGATTGGAGAATGAGGGTCTGGTTGTTTGATGTGTTGGTGTGGGCGGTGTTGTGTTATGGTGTGGA
>NC_046661.1:39763485-39769135 GCF_010883055.1 Belonocnema kinseyi | reverse complement strand
TTTTTTGTTTTATATATAAATTAATTAAAACATTTTATTGGTTTTTCACGACTGTAATTTATAACTCTAAAATGGAATAATTGTAGCTCAAACATGAAAAAGGATAGACTTATTTCATATTTAAAGAGATTCTATCACATAGATTGAACTATTAAAACCTCTGACCTTTTTTAAGCTTTTTAAAACTCCTTTAAAAACTTTTTTAAAACTATTTTGGTTGTGATTTCTTAACAAAAGAATAAGTGCTATTTAGTCTCCAGAACAGCAATTTCAAAAATATTTAAAGCCTTAATCATTTAAACATTTTAAATTTGTAGTCTTCAGAATATATTGAATAATTTCAAATTTAAAGCTATTTAAATATTTCATCTGAATTTTTGAATGGAAAATGTTCGATAATTTTAGATTGAAACCTCTCAAATTATTTAGTTACAAATTAAAATCATACAACTTCAAGTTTTATTTATTTTTTGATAATTTGCCCCCCCCCACAAATTATTTTTTTTTGTAAGAAAATAACGCCTGATTTTTGTAAAAATTAAAAAATATATATTAAAGGTTCACTCAAGGTCATTTTTGTTCAAAAAGCTTGTTCCTGAATAAATTAACTCTTATTGTTTCCGATTTCATTCGGTCACTCAGGGTAATTTTCTGTGGAAAATATTGATTTACAAAGAATATTTTTGAAACAATAGAATGGATTTCTTCGCCCGAGATGCAAACGTAAATTGTACTATAGTGAAAACAACTGGAAAAATTTAGACGAAAGCCAAATTTGGTAAAGAAAACCTTTGTCGAAACACTTTTATAGCAAATATTTAATTGAAGAAAAATATTTGTTATAAAAATAAAAATAGTACAATTTTTACATACAATTCTTAAAATAAAAAAATCTGTGTGTCAAACCACAATCTAATCCGACTATTCTTTCAAAAGTTATCCGATATGCAGACAACCACAACCACAAGAACGACGACGTAGACGCCAGAGAGACAGATCTGTTCAAAATGATATAATTTACATATTTTAACGTTAAAATTTAAACTAATTTAATTGCAAAGCCTTAGTAGTGACACAAGTGTAAAGTTCGCATTAATGGCTTCTTAAATGAACGCCTTTATTCAATTTCAAAATCTTTTTCAAGTATTATTTCAGTATAGAATAATCCATTTTTAATCTATTTGGTTTGGAAATAAAAAAAAACAATTTTCAATAGTAAACAATTTGAAAATGAATTGTCACAATTTCAGAGTGACAAACTTAAACTTGGAATGTTACGATTATAATTGTTTAATTTCTTTATTTGTATTTCAAAGGTAAAAGTACTTCATTTTGATTCTTAAAGAACAGTTTAATAAGCATTAATTTAGAAAAAAATCAAATAAGCTGGAGGTTTCTGAATGTTACAAAGAAAAGAACAAAATTTGGAGCTCCTCAAGAATTTTGAAATACTAGGAAAACAATAAAAATTTTTGGGTAGATTTAAAATGATTTTTTATTTTGATAAAGTACATAGCTCAAAGAGAATGTCTAAAAATATTTCAAAACATTTCAAAAGATTTACAATATTAGAAAAAATCTGGATGCTCTTTAAACAATTTTGTGTGCAGGATTTTACAAAAATGTTAGGAAAAATGGAATCAGTCTAAAAGACATTTAAAAGTTCCGAAAAAATTTTAAAATATATTTTCAAAGATTTGAAATAATTTAAAAGAGAATAGATACTTTTGATGATTTTGAAATGTTTTCAAATGTTGACTTTTTATTTTGAAAAATTACATAATTTTAAGAGAAGGTATAAAAATATGGGACCACTGACAAAAATTCCGAAAGGGATGAATGAAAAATCCCAAAAAATGAAATCTCCGGCACCTGAATAATAATTTTATAAAAATTGTATTAAAAAATACATTAAAAAACACGTGTGCTTTGAAAGAAAAAAATGTTCTGCCTAAATTTTCTTCGTACCTACATAATAAAATTTTTGAAACAAACTTTACAGGATTCAATTCAACAACGATTTATATCAAAATTTATTTTTATTATTTTTTTTTATTAATAAAGAATTCGATTTTTCAGAACTTTTGTATGTTTTTTTCAAAGACTATGCACAGTTTCAAACAAATTTTTTCATCCAGAAATATATATTCGATTATTGTATTTTCAATAAATAAATAATATTTAATAAACAATTTTTTAAATTGTTTGAATTCAGGAATTTTCTAGTTCGGATATTTTATCATTCAGGCATTTTCTTTGGGGATTTTTAAAATTCGGTAATATCTTATTGTCTGGAATTTTATTTATTTTATTTTTCGTGAATTTTGCAATTCGACTTTTGTGGTTCGGGACAATTAAAAATAAAATTCCCACATCACTTTAAAAATTCCGAAATTATAACATTGCAATGTTATAATTTCGGAATTTTTACAGTGATGGGGGAATTTTATTTTTAATTTTCCAATTCGGGACTTTTATATTTCGACAATGCATTGTTGAAATATAAAAGTCCCGAATTGGAAAATTCTCGACAATTTACAATTTACCGAATTTAAGAATTTCCGACAGAAAATTACCGAATTATATAATATCCGGACTAGACAACTCTCTAATTTGAACAATTAAAAAATAGTTCGTTAAGAAATTTTTTTTAGTAGAATAATAAAATATTTTTACCGAGGAAAAAACTTTTTTAATGTTTAAAGTTTCTAAAAATTATTGTTTGAATTAAAAATAACAATAATTGAACAAATGTATTTTTGGATAAAAAGAGTTGTTTGAAAATGTCCATTTTATTTTTGTACATTACAGAAAACGTCCCCAAAAATAAAATTATTATTTAAAAAAATAAAAATAAAAGTCGCGTTAAATCAGCCTGCATTGAATCCTGCAAAGTTTGTTTCATTTGAAGCTCACGTGTTTTAAATTTATGTTTGTATAACATTTTTATACAATTATTGTTATTTTAAATTTAAAAAATAATTTAAAAAAATTAAACATCAAACCAGATTTCTATAATAAAAATATTTGTTTATTGTATTTTTAATAAATAAATAATATTGACCATTTAACTGTTTTCTCAATTTCTGCAATTCGGGAATTTTCTAGTTTATATATTTTATCATTAGACGGCATTCGGTCTGGAGTTTTATTATTCGGGAATTTTCAAATTCGATAGTATTGTAAACTGTCCAGAATTTCATTATTCTAGAATTTTTTAATTCGGAATTTTCAGGTTTCAGCATTTTGTTATTTCGGGAAGTTTACAGTATCGAAAATATTTCAAAAATTTAAAAAGATTGATAAAATTGTAAAAAAATCTCGAAGATTTTGAGGCATTTAAAACTCCTGAAAAACTTAAATAATAATTTGAATTATATATATATATACATATTTCGAGTCAGCTGTATCAATTATAATTATTTAAAGTTTATTTTAAAATATATTTTATGGAATATGATATTTTTTATGAATGTGCCGGTGAAATTCTGTTCATTTAATTTTGTTTGCCAATGCGAAACGTAATCTGGCTTGGAACTGTCGTCTTAACATCTAAAAACCGAAAGAACAATTTTCCTATCACTTGGAATTATAATTATATTTTTATAAAAACGTTAGAATATATAATAATTAAGAAAATGGAAAATACATACGAGAACTTGATTAGATGAGTAGTCTAAAAAAATCTGTAGAAATTGCAGACCACAAAAAGAAAAATAAAAACTAAATAATACTAAAGAACTATATATAGACAATATATAGAATGAAAATTATAATTAGAAATTTTAGAATTATTGGAAAATATATGAAACCGTAATATAAATTACTCATCGACTTATATTTGTGGTATTTATTAAAACAACCAAGTTTTGCAAAATTATAAATGTAAAAATGTTTTAATTGGCAATTTACTTTCAATCCAAATTGTTCTTGTCCAAGCTAAGTTTACCATCAGTGCACCTCGAAGGTGTGCCGACAGTTGCTTACAGCGCTCCAAGTGGCTCTTGGCAAACTATATGGATTGCGCTTTCTACGGGGAGCGGTGGGTAGAGGGGAAGTGACGTTTTTCTCCGGACGCGCCGTCTATATTTATGGCGGGCAACTAAGTCCGCACCGCATCTACGTTTGTAATATCTTCATTTAAGATGAATAGGTGGAATCATGAACTAAGAATACATGGTCTGGCCATCAGCTCCCCCAATTTCGTCCCCATTCGCACTCCACCACTTTTAGCCATCTTGGTTACCATAGCAACCGTTAGCGTCTCGGTCTTCATTCAAAAGATTTCATTTCATTTCTTTTCAAATATACTTCATTCTCGCGTGCTCACTTATCCAATATGGTTAAAATGGTGGAGTTGCTCCTTATTGGTTAACTTTTTTTTAGTTGCGTGTGGCTAGACCGTGTATTCTTAGATCATGGGTGGAATCAACCCTAGCCGATTTCTGAAAAAGATACCCGTAAACCATGGACATAGGAAACAAGGGACTAGGCATGCCATTGCGGGGTTGTGCAATGAGGGGGGAGGCCCGCCACCTTTTGATGTCCCGCGAAAAACATGGCAGCGCCCACATGTTTATATTTTCATGCACAGTTTGTCGGCAAAAATGCTCGTGCGCATAGTCAAATGGCACATCGTAATATGGCGGCTCTCCCCACTCATTAAATTCTCCCCCCTCCCGTGGATTCAACCCCGCTCGTACAAGTTAGGATGGCATGCCTAGTCCCGTGTTTCCTATTTCCATGCCGTAAACATAAACTTCCAAGTGGTAGTACCAAAAAAGTCCAACAGATATCGCCACTTCTGCTTGTATGTAACAAGCCGACAGTCTTTTACCGCGCGAAAGTTCAAATATTTTGTATTTAATAAGTGAATAATTAATAAAAGTATGAAAAATAAGATTTTCTATAATTTCTAAGAATAAATCAACAGCAAGTCCGTTTCCACAATTAAGGGTTTGAAAACCCAACTCCAGCGATGAAATCTTCTTCTGAAAATCTTAACAAGTTATAACTAAAGGATTAAATAAAAGGGTATTTTTAAATAATTAAATTGATAAATTCATAATTAATTGAATTAACAAGATTTATTAGTCCGGTCTTTTGAAATCTATCTTTACAGGAAAAAATCTTATTCGAGTTTCAAATTAACGAACGAGTCGCGGCCGCGGACCAGATTAATCTGTCTTTTTGTTTCGTCGTGGAAGCTTTGATACCGTCACAGCGGTCCTCAGGCTCCCCTTTCTTTCGTGGTTTTCTCTGGTTAGCCTGCTTTACTTGCTCTACAAATCCCTACTCTGAAAAGTGCCTAATTCGTCGTCGATTTCATAATACATCTTCTCATGGGAAGAGAGTACGTGACTTCACGCTTGGCCGATTATTGAGATAAAGTCCAGGCGCACACATTGTTTATGTTATCATTCGGAGAATCGACTTCTCGGAGGTCTTATTAATCGTCTCAACCAAAATCAAACAACTCTCTAATCAGTTCTTTTTTAACGATCTAGTGTCGCCAATTGTATATCTAATATAAGATTTATATATACTCCAATCAAACCTGCTATATCCTATGTCTAAATAATCATAGCTGAGTTACATTAATATTCCTTTCAAGAAATTGCGCTTAATCTAGTGTATACATTTATTCGTT
>NC_046661.1:39761353-39763385 GCF_010883055.1 Belonocnema kinseyi | reverse complement strand
GGGGGGGGGGGCGCAAATTATCAAAAAATAAATAAAACTTGAAGTTGTATGATTTTAATTTGTAACTAAATAATTTGAGAGGTTTCAATCTAAAATTATGGAACACTTTCCATACAAAAATTCAGATGAAATATTTAAATAGCTTTAAATTTGAAATTATTCAATATATTCTGAAGACTACAAATTTAAAATGTTTAAATGATTAAGGCTTTAAATATTTTTGAAATTGCTGTTCTGGAGACTAAATAGCACTTATTCTTTTATTAAGAAATCACAACCAAAATAGTTTTAAAAAAGTTTTTAAAGGAGTTTTAAAAAGCTTAAAAAAGGTCAGAGGTTTTAATAGTTCAATATATGTGATAGAATCTCTTTAAATATTCAATTAGTCTATACTTTTTCATGTTTGAGCTACAATTATTCCATTTTAGAGTTATAAATTACAGACGTGAAAAACCAATAAAATGTTTGAATTAATTTATATATAAAACAAAAAACCTTTGTATAATTCAACTTAAATGCAGCTGCAAAAATTTAATTTGAAATGCGTTGAATTCAAGGTATAGTTTAGAAAGAAAACTGAAAGCAAAGGATCGACTTTCAAAAGAAGCGAAAGAAAGTGACTCACTGGATTGCAAATGAACATGGAAAACGGTGTATTTTCGCATTTTTAAATTTTAAATTCAAACTTTTTCGCCTTTTAACAATTTCGAAAAATTTCGAAAAATTCTGAAAATTCAAACAATAAGGATGTATTCTGAAAATGAAGCAATTTTAACGTTAAAATTCAAGTTCCTAAACTGAAGGCCTAAAAATTTGCAAATTTTACAATTAGTGTTGGGTAAATTGTATTGGTATCTTAAAAGAGTATAAATAGTTCTTAAATTAGTTTTTAAATTTTCTGCTGTTTACATTTTTTACATACCTAGATGTCAAAAAAGCCTAACCAATGTTTTCAAATTTTAATCACTTATTTTCTAAGAGAAAATCACCCCTGTTTACCAGTCATTGAAATGGATTAGAAAAAAATTGCCAAGACCCAAGAATAAAAATTGGATGTACAGCGAATTTTAAAATTTTTAATTGAGATTATCTTTAACTTTGTGATATAAAAAATTTCCATACACATTTCTTTTTAATAATACTGTAGGAAAAAATCAACAAGATCGAGCGCCGAAATTATAATTAGAGCAAATTTTCTGTAATTCTATGGGGACGCCTGAAATATCCCGAAAAATAAAATTTCCGACTCGGTAAAACTCTGTCCCAAAAAATACAATTCCAAAACTAATAAAATTCCTGAACAGTTTGTAATATTAACGAATTTGAAAATTCCAAAATAATAAGACTCCCCAAATAAAATTGTTTCTTAATCAATATTAATTATTTATTAAAACTACGATAATAAAATATTGTTATCAAATAAATTTTTGTTTAATATTTAAAATGTTAAAAATTATTGTTTGAATTTAAAATTAAAATTATACAAAAAAATTTACCAACAAATTAATATATAAAAACACGTGTTTTTTAATTAACATTTCGATTTTTCAGAAGAACTTTTGTGATTTAAAAAATACTATATACATTTTCAACCAAAATATCTTATCCAGAAGTATATTTTGTTTCAATTATTATTTTAAATTTAAACAATAATGTTTAAATACTTCAAAAATTTAAAAAGTTGTTTCTTTGGTATAAATATTTTTTTATTTCAATAAAAAAAAAAAAAATTGTCAAAGAAAAATGCTTTCAGCACTTGTTTATCTTGAAATGTCTTTCTATAATACTTTTCTTTAAATTAAAAATATGATTTTTCGAGAACATTTTTTTTATAATTAAAAAAAGACTGTACCGAAAACCTGGATCAAGCTTCAGATCTGAAAAAATTCAGCGATGCATACATGTCAAACTTTTCTAACCTCAAAAAAATTTTCTACTGCTTTACCGTCATATTTTGCGAAGAATGAGAAAACAAGAATTCGACTTCGTAGTACGATGAGGGCAGCACCTCGATAGGGCAGAAAATGTGATG
>NC_046661.1:39759119-39761253 GCF_010883055.1 Belonocnema kinseyi | reverse complement strand
AAAAATATTTGTTATAAAAATAAAAATAGTACAATTTTTACATACAATTCTTAAAATAAAAAATCTGTGTGTCAAACCACAATCCAATCCGACTATTCTTTCAAAATTTATCCGATATACAGACAACCACAATAACGACGACGTAGACGCCAGAGAGAGACAGATACCGATGTAAAAACTTGTTTTTCTGACTTAAGGAGCCTCAAAACGTCGAAATTTAATGAAATTCGCGGAAATCATTTTTCGCATAAAACTCTTCTCATTATGGATGAGAATGTGATAAAATAATCATGGGGCTTTAAAAAAGTAGCTTTTTTCGCCTCTTCACTTTTTTCCATATCAGCTTTTTTTGCTTCAAATGTCCATTTTCGTTTGGTTTTTTGAATTTTGAAAATCCTTTAACTTTGATAAGTTTTATTTTATCAAAAAAAGTTGTGAGGATAAATTGTTCATATTTTTTTGTACCATAAATAGTTGTTGATAAAATTTTCAAATTTTGAAAAAAAGTGGTCTCAAAAATTTTGAAAAAGCTTCAACTTTTTGGATTTTTATCAAAAATGGCTGTTTAACGAACTCGATCTTTCTTTTTGGCCCTTCGAATAGTGTGTCAAAACCATATCCAATCGGACCAGTCTTTCGAAAATTATCCGGTATACAGACAACAACAACGACGACACCGGACAGACAAACAGACTCCGACGTAAAAACTTGTTTTTCTGACTCACGGGGCCTCAAAACGTCGACATTGAATAAAATCCGAAAAAGTTATTTTTCATAAAAAACTAATACCTTCCCATTTTTGATGAGAATGTAGAAATTATCAACAAGATTTGTAGAAAATCTTTCAAAGAATAAAATTATTGTCCCGTAAGTTACAACCGAGAAATTACAATTTCAAAAAAATGAAAGTTGTTTTAAATATTGAGCTAGACTCGCGACCGGGGCAAATCAGAAAATGAAAGTAAATTTGAAAATGGAAGTGCAGTTCGAGTATTAAAAACTAAACAGTGATTGATTTTACAAGGTGATTCTAGATCTGTTCAAAATGATATAATTTACATATTTTAACGTCAAAACTTGAACTAATTTAATTCCAAAGCCTTAGTAGTGACACAAGTGTAAAGTTCGAATTAATGGCTTCTCAAATGAACGCCTTCATTCAATTTCAAAATCTTTTTGAATTATTATTTCAGTATAAAATATTCCATTTTTAATCTATTTGGTTTGGAAATAAAAAAAAAACAATTTTCAATAGTAAACAATTTGAAAATAAATTGTCACAATTTCAGAATGACAAATTTAAAATTGGATTGTTGCGATTATAATTGTTTAATTTTTTTATTTGTATTTCGAAGGTAAAAGTATTTCATTTTGATTCTTAAAGAACAGCTAAATAAGCATTAATTTAGAAAATAATAAAATAAGCTGGAAGTTTCTGAATGTTAAAAAGAAAAGAACAAAATTTGGAGCTCCTCAAGAATTTTGAAATACTAGGAAAACAATACAAATTTCTGGGTAGATTTAAAATTACTTTTTATTTCGAAAAAGTACATAACTCAAAGAGAATGTTTAAAAATATTTCAAAACATTTCAAATGATTTACAATATTAGAAAAAATCTGGAAGCTCTTAAAAAAATTTTGTGTGCAGGATTTTACAAAAATGTTCGGAAAAATGGGAATCAGTCTAAAAGACATAAAAAAGTTCGGAAAAATTTCTAAAATAATTTTAAAAGAGAATAGAGACTTTTGATGATTTTGAAATGTTTTCAAATGTTGACTTTTTATTTTGAAAAATTAGATAATTTTAAGAGGTGGTATAAAAATATGGGACCACTGACAAAAATTCCGAAAGAGATGAATGAAAAGTCCCAAAAAATGAAATCTCCGGCACCTGAATAATAATTTTATAAAAATTGTATTAAAAAATACATTAAAAAACACGTGTGCTTTGAAAGAAAAAAATGTTCTGCCTAAATTTTCTTCGTACGTACATAATAAAATTTTTGAAACAAACTTTGCAGGGTTCAATTTAACAACGATTTATATCAAAATTTATTTTTATTATTTTTTTTTATTAATAAAAAATTCGATTTTTCAGAACTTTTTAATGTTTTTTTCAAATACTATGCACAT
>NC_046661.1:39755965-39759019 GCF_010883055.1 Belonocnema kinseyi | reverse complement strand
CACCAGTCCCGTCGTCCACTCTTCCGGCCAACCTTCCCCTTTCCATACCTTGTTGCAGATCTTCCACATCCCATCTCTAATCCCTTCTCCTCCAAACTTCATCGCTTCGTTCTCCATCCCATCTTCTCTCGTCGCCTTGTTTCTTTTCAACCTATTTATTGCTTCATCCACTTCTTTTCTTGTTATCTCGTTCCCTTCCTCCATTTCTCCTCGGACTATCCTACACTTTTCCCCTTTGATCTTATTTTTCTCTCCCCCTAATAGACCCTTAAAATAATCCATCCATTCCTCCATATCTATTTCTTCGTTAACGCCCTTCCTTTCCCCTCTATCCCTATTTATCATATCCCACACCCTACCTTCTTTGATGGCTTTTTCTACCTCTGCTTTTTATTCTTCCTTTCCCCTCTGTCTTTTTATTTCCAGCATCTTCTCATGTTCTTTTTTCCTCCTGTTATACTCCTCCTTCTCCATTTCACCTCTTCTCCATTTGCTCACACCCTCTTTTATTCTCTCTTTACTCTCCCAGCATTCCTCGTCCCACCAGCCTCTCTTTCCCCCTAAACTTTCTTCATTAGTACCCAGCTCATCCTTTACCTTTTCAATGGACCCCTTCAACCTTTCAACTAACGAGTTTTTCATACCTAACCTTCTCCTTTTCCATCTTTTGTTTAAACTCGTTTAATTTAACTCAATTATTTGATTGAAAAATTAATTATTTTGTTGAAAATGTAACTATTTTGTGAAAAAACCCTCTTTTCTATCAAAAATTCCACTACTTTGTTAAAATTTTTATTTCTTTTATTTGAAGGTTCATCTCTTTCGTTGAAAATATATTTTTGAAACTGACAATTAATCCATACCATTTTTGGTTAGAAAACCATGTATTTTGTTAACAATTCGTCTTTCTTTGTAGAAATTAAATTGCTTTATGGAAAATTTATACTTTTTGATTAAAAATTATATTTTTCGGTTGAATTATCATCTGCAAATATTTCTTGTTTGCAAAGTCGTGTTGTTGTAAATGCAACTATATTGTTAAAAATTAAAATCATAATTTTTGGGTGGAAAATTCGATTATTCACTTAAAGTAGAACTACTTAGTAAAAAATTAATTTTTTCTTTTTAATGATTCATACTTATAGTTGAAAATTCAACTATTTGCCTTTAAATTAGGTCAAAAATTCAGCTTTTTTGTAGATAATACTCTTTTTGACTTTAAAATTAAAAAATTATTAAAATTAAATTGACGTTTTTTAGTAGAAATTTAATCTTTTTGGTTGAAAATGTATCATTTTTACACAAAAATGCAATTGTTTGGTTAAAATATGAACTGTACATCTTCTTGAGTTTAAAAGTCGATTATTTCACTAAGAGTTGAACTATTTTGTAAAAAATACTTTTTTTTAACAAGGGTCTATAATTATGGTTGAAAATTTAACTATTTGGTTGAAAGTTTAACTCTTTGATTGAAAACTCATATTTTTCGTTTAAGAAATTCAACTTTTTGTAGATAATTCTTCTTTTTGACATTAAAATTAAATAATTTCGTTGAAAATTCATGTATTTTGCTTAAAATTGGTTTTTTCTGTAGATCATTAATTTTCTTGGTCGAAAATTCATCTAATTGGTTGAAAATTCCACAACTTTTTTGAAAATAAATTTTTTCCGTTAAAAATTATTTATCTTTATCTGAAAATGTAACTATTATAGGATTGATTAAGAATTATTCGTATATATTGGTTAAGTTTGAAAATCGTTTTTTTTTTATAGAACATTAATCTTCATGGTCAAAAATTTACCTTTTCCCTTGAAAATTTAACAATTTAAATGAAAATTCTTTTTTTTTTCCTTGTCCAATTCAATTTTTTATCACAGCTTTTATCTGGCAATTGAACTATTCCATTTTTGGTTAAACTTTATCCTGTAAATTGTATTAGTTAAAACACCAATTATTTGTTAGAAAATTAATTTATTTGACCGTTCATTTAAAACAATCCATTACAAACAATTGTTAAAAACTATACAAATTTGAACAGAATGTTTCGAAATAGAAAGCCTTGAATCTTTAAATTTGTAATTAGCTAAATTTTAAGTTTAAATGCTACAATTTTAATTTTAAAAAAGATTCGGAATTAATTTAAAACTTGAAATTATTTCAAATAATTTGAAACACAATTTAGACTTTTGCAGATTAAAAAAAAAGCTTTTTGAGAATTGTACAGTATTTAAAAAGAATAACAAAAATTGATGTGATTGCTAAGAACATCGAAAATGATTTTTTATTTTGACAGGTAAATTATAAGTGAGCATTTGAAAACATATTAAAAATAAAAAAAAAAAAGAATCCGGAAGATTTTAAAGAATTTTTTTATTTTACAAGTTTTTTTAATTTTAGGAAAAAAATCTAATTAACGAAAAATATCAATTTTCAACCCAAAAGTTTACTTTGTAACATATTAAATTAATTTTCTATAAAATAATTGGTGTTTTAACTAATGCAATGTACAGGATAAAGTTTCTACCAAAAATTGAATAGTTCAATTTCCAGATAAAAACGATTAATTTTTAAAGTGAAAGTTAAACTATTTGGTAGACAATTAATATTTGGGTTGAAAAATCATATTTTTGGGTTAAAAATTCAGCTTTTTTGTAGATGTTACTCTTTTTGACTTTAAAATTAAATAATTTTGTTGAAAGTTCATATATTTTGTTGGAATTTGACCTTGTTTGGTAGAAATTTAATCTTTTTCGTAAAAAATGAATCATTTTTGGTCAAAAATGCAATTGTTTAGTTGAAATATGAACTGTACTGAATTGTTAACAAAATATGTGATTTTTTAAACCGAAAATGGTACAGATTAATTCTCAGTTTCAAAAATATATTTTCAACGAAAGAGATGAACCTTCAAATAAAACAAATAAAAATTTTAACAAAGTGGTAGAACTTTTCATAGAAAAGAGGACTTTTTACAAAATAGTTACATTTTCTACAAAATAATTAATTTTTCAATCAAATAATTGAGTTTCTATCCAAAAGAGATGAATTCCAAA
>NC_046661.1:39752887-39755865 GCF_010883055.1 Belonocnema kinseyi | reverse complement strand
ACAATCCATTACGAACAACTGTTAAAAACTATACAAATTTGAACAGAATGGTTGGAAATAGAAAGCCTTGAATTGTTAAATTTGTAATAATCTAAATTTTAAATTTAAACGCTACAATTGTAATTTTAAAAAAGATTCAGAATTAATTTAAAACTTGAAATTATTTCAAATAATTTGAAACACGATTTAGACTTTTGCAGATTAAAAGAAAAGCTTTTTGATAATTGTACAGTATTTGAAAAGAATAACAAAAATTGTTGTGATTGCTAAGAACATTGAAAATGATTTTTTATTTTGACAAATAAATTTTAAGCGAGTATTTGAAAACATTTAAAAAATTTTAAAAAAAGAATCAGGAAGATTTTAATTTTTTATTTTGCAGTTTTTTTAATGTTAGGAAAAAAATCTAATTAACAAAATATATAAATTTTCAACCGAAAAGTTTACTTTTTAACAAATTAAATTAATTTTCTATCAAATAATTGGTGTTTTAACTAATACAATGTACTGGATAAGGTTCCAAACAAAAATTGAATGGTTCAATTTCCAGATAAAAACGATTAATTTTTAATCAATCCTAGAATAGTTACATTTTCAGATAAAAAAAAAAATTTTTTAATCGAAAAAATAAATTTTTAATAAAGTTGTTAAATTCTCAACCAATAACATAAATTTTCGACCAAGAAAATTAATGATCTATAAAAAAAGACAAATTGCAAACAAAATACATGAATTTTCAAAAAAATTATTTAATTTTAAAGTCAATAAAACGAATTATCTACAAAAAGTTGATTTTTTCAGCGAAAAATATGAGTTTTCAATCAAAGAGTTAAACTTTCAACCAAATAGTTAAATTCTTAACCATAATTATAAAACCTTCTTGAAAATAACAGTATTTGTTTTACAAAGTAATTCAACTTTTAGTGAAATAATCGACTTTTAAGCTCAAGAAGATGTACAGTTCATATTTCAACCAAACAATTGCATTTTAGACCAAAAATGATACATTTTCAACCAAAAAGATTAAATTTCTACCAAGCAAGGTCAATTTTCAACAAAATATATGAACTTTCAAAAACATTATTTAATATTAAAGTCAAAAAGAGTATCATCTACAAAAAATTTGAATTTTTACCCCAAAAATATGATTTTTCAATCCAAATTTTAATTGTCGACCAAATAGTTTAACTTTCACTACAGTTAAAGTACTTAGTAAAAATATTAATTTTTTCTTATTAAGGATTCATAATTATAGTTGAAAATTTAACTATTTGCCTTCAAATTAAATTTTTTGTTAAAAATTTTACTTTTTTGTTAAAATTGCATCTTTGGGCGTTAAAAGTCAACAATTTGATAGAAAGTTAAAATATTTGGTCGACAATTAAAATTTTGGTTGAAAAATCATATTTTTGGGTTAAAAATGCAGAATTTTGTAGATGATACTCTTTTTGACTTTAAAATTAAATAATTTTGTTGAAAGTTCATATATTTTGTTGGAAATTGACCTTGCTTGGTAGAAATTTAATCTTTTTGGTTGAAAATGTATCACTTTTGGTCAAAAATGCAATTGTTTGGTTGAAATTTGAACCGTACATCTTCTTGGGCTTAAAAGTCGATTATTTCACTAAGAGTTGTATTATTTTGTAAAAAAATACTGTTATTTTCAACAAGGTTTTATAATTATAGGTAAAAATTTAACTATTTGGTTAAAAGTTTAACTCTTTGATTGAAAATTCATATTTTTCGCTGAAATAATCAACTTTTTGTAGATAATTCGTTTTATTGACTTTTGAATTAAATAATTTGGTTGAAAATTCATGTATTTTGTTTGAAATTTGTCTTTTTTGTAGATCATTAATTTTCTTTGTCGAAAATTCATGTTATTGGTTGAGAATTTAACAAATTTATTACAAATTTTTTTTTTCGATTAAAAATTATTTTTTTTATCTGAAAATGTAACTATTCTAGGATTGAATGAAAATTAATCGTTTTTATCTGGAAATTGAACTTTTCAATTTTTGTTTGAAACTTTATCCTGTACATTGTATTATTTAAAACACCAATTATTAGATAGAAAATTATTTTAATTTGTTAAAAAGTAAACTTTTGGTTGAAAATTGATATATTTTGTTAATTAGATTTTTTCCCTAAAATTAAAAAAACTGCAAAATAAAAAAATTTCCCTAAAATCTTCCGGATTCTTTTTTTTTTTAATTTTCAAAATGTTTCCAAATAATCACTTAAAATTTATTTGTCAAAATAAAAAATCATTTTCAATGTTCTTAGCAATCACAACAATTTTTGTTATTCTTTCCAAATACTGTAGAATTCTGAAAAAGCTCATTTTTTTTTAAATCTGCAAAAGTCTAAATCGTGTTTCGAATTATTTGAAATCCTATAATAGTTACATTTTCAGATAAAGATACATAATTTTTAACGGAAAAAAATTATTTTCAACAAAGTTATTGAATTTTCGACCCAGAAAATTAATGATCTACAAAAAAATACAAATTTTAAACCAAATACATTAATTGTCAACGAAATTATTTAATTTTAATGTAAAAAAGAAGAATTATCTACAAAAAGTTGAATTTCTTAAACGAAAAATATGAGTTTTCAATCAAAGAGTTAAACTTTCAACCAAATAGTTAAATTTTCAACCATAATTATAAAACCTTGTTAAAAAAACGTATTTTTGTACAAAGTAGTTCAACTCTTAGTGAAATAATCGACTTTTAAAACCAAGAAGATGTACAGTTCATATTTTAACCAAACAATTGCATTTTTGACCAAAAATTATACATTTTCAACCAAAAACATTAAATTTCTACTAAAAAAGGTCAATTTAATTTTTACAAATTTTTTATTTTTAAAGTCAAAAAGAGTATTATCTACAAAAAAGCTGAATTTCTGACCTAATTTAAAGGCAAATAGTTGAATTTTCAACTGGGTTGAAATTAATTAATCCTTAATAAGAA
>NC_046661.1:39748361-39752787 GCF_010883055.1 Belonocnema kinseyi | reverse complement strand
ATCTGGGGGGGGGGGACCTCTGTACCGACGCTGGTTCAATTGAATCAAATTAATATGTGATATAAAATAAATTATGTATTCATCTTATTTAAAATGATATTTGTACCTGCGCATTGCACATGCGCAAATGTCAAATTTCACGATTCACCGGACATCGTCGCCGACCTTGCCGTTAGGCAGATTATATGAGCGTCAAGTACATTATGTATTCATCTTATTTCAAATGATATTTGTACCTGCGCATTGCACATGCGCAAATGTCAAATTTCACGATTCACCGGACATCGTCGCCGACCTTGCCGTCAGGCAGATTATGTGAGCGTCAAGTGTGGTGTACGACCAGAGTTCTGAGCCGGTTATATTACTTTGAGAACGGTAACGATAATAAGAATATTAGCGAGAATATAACCGAAAAATAAATTCTCTGAGAATTTATGAAAATTTCAGAATTTATTTTGATTAACAGAAAATTGCATTTTTCGTTAAGTTTTCGGTTGAAAATTCAACTCTTTTTTTGAAAGTTTCTCTTTTTTATTTTAAAGTTTACCTGCTTTAGCAGAAATTAAATCATTTTTTGGTGAGAATGAAATTGTTTGGTTAGAAATTAAGCTATTATATTATTTTCTGGAAACTTAACTCTTTCGTAGAAAATTTACTTTTTGTTTAAAATTTATATTTTGGCGTTACTAAGTTAACTGGAATCTTTTTTGGATGGAAACTCAACTTTTTTTGTGATAAAAAATTCTTCTGCTTTAAGATAAATGCAACAATTTGCTAGAGAATTCCATAATTCTGTTAAAAAGTAATCCTTTTTGGTAAAAAATTCGTCTTTTTGGATTGAAAATTCAATTTCCCTGATAGAAAATTATTTCTTGTTAGAAAATTCATAGTTTGATCGTGAAAACTCGACTAAAATCTTTTTTAACAGAAAATTCAACTGCTTGGATCAAAGTTAAACTATATTGTGAAATTTTTCTTTATTGAGACCTTATGTCTGGTTGAAAATTTAACAGTTTATTGGAAAATACTTCTTTTGTTTTGTTTAGAATTCTTTTTTTAATAGAAAATGGAACTTTTCCATTTTTTAGTTAAAACTTCGCGTTTATTTTTGTAAAAAAATTATTTTAGTTTGAAATTTCCTTTTTTTTGGGTAAAAATGCATCGGTTTCGTGGAAAATAAATTTTTTGTTGAACAGTCATATTGTTTGTTTGAAAATTGAATTTTTATAAAGAAAATTTGTCTTCTGGTTTGAAGGTTCAATAATCTAGATAAACTTTGAATTATTTTCTACGTAAAAAACTTTTATTGGTAGGAAATTCGTCTTTTTGGTTTTAAAATTCTTTTCTTTTGCTGTATAAATTTCGTTCTTTTTTATTAAAATATATTATAATATATTATATTATAACTAAAATATATTTAACTATTTTGTTAAAAATTCGATTATTTTGTTGAAAATTCCAGTATTTTGTTAAAGAGTTATCTTTTAAAGTAGAAAAAACTTCTTTCTTTTGTTTGAAATAAATTAATACATTTGAAAATTTTTTATTTTTATATGGAACACTGTTATTCCTGAATATGTCTAAACTAGAAAATAATTTATATTCAACCGCTGATATAACCTGAACAATAAAAATATTGTTAAAAATCATAAATTCTTAAATTCTATTAAATTCTCGTAAATTCCGCCATATTCTCGATTATATAACCTCAACTTAAATTCTCGGGAATTTCAGAACTCTATATGTGTACAAGATACGAGTCATGCTTTTGCAGTAGAAGATTGGATCGAACTCTATAATATCTGTTCAAGTTATTTGTCTGATAAACTTTATTAAAGCTACTTGCGAAGTTTATTTGTAAAAATATTATGCATTTTAGTTGCTTTAGATAATAAGAAACATCATTTTGTACAATTATGGGTGTTTTTAAAAGAAAAGACCAAGATGTTGGCGAAACGGATTACCATCGATATTGTGTGTTTATGTTCATTTCATCAGTTAAAGAATTTTCCAAATTCATTCTGGGGTGTCGGTAATTGATTTTTGAGGTTCAGAAATGCAAAATCAATGAAAAATATATTAAATATTAAATATTCTTAGAAGGCGATATGTTAGGAATGAAGAGAGCAAATAGCAATCATCTCAACATGGTCGACAATAAAAAAATGAAACTTTAAATTTTAGGGTGAAAAATTTCCGTTATGAAAAAAAGTGAAGAGAAGAACAACGTTAATTTTTGAAACCCCTACAAGATTAATATAGCAATTTTGTAATTATCTTGAAAACTTCAAATTTGGACTCCACAAAACAGAAAAAAAAATTGAAGGGATGCACTTCATCGGCACATGTACGCCTCGCACTTCATCAGCACGAGTGCGACTCGCACGATGTGCGACACATATGTCACGCATATGCGGACACATATCAGATTGGTGACACGCGTAACGGGTTATTCGCACTCGTGCCAGCACCGTGTGTGGCACCGTGCGCGCATATTGTTATCTGGGTAAGTACAAAACAAAGCTTAAAAGTCTGTACAATTAGTTACTTTCTGTTTTACCATAAAAAATTCATATATTAGTGAGAAAGCCGCTACTTTTGATAGAGAAGTTAAAAAAATGTGAACATTTAAAGGTTATGTTAGCGGGTTTTTTCACAGGAAATTTTTATTTTTATGAAAACATAATTACGTATGAAAGAAAATTTACAACTTTTAGCGTTTGAAGGTTATCTTGCTGACTTTTACTTAGAAATCTGGCATTTTTATGAAAAAATCATGACTTATGGAAGAAAACTTATAATTTCAAAAATTTAAAGGTTATATTAGGAGTTTTTGGAGGAAATTGGCATTTTAAAGAAATGGATAATTACGTATAAAAGATAACTTTCAAAATTGAACATTTTAAGGTTAGTTTGCTGTTTCATCGCAAAAAATTTGGTATTGTTGAGAAATAATCATTACGTATGGAAGAAAAGTTACAAGTTTAAACATATTTGATAATTGTGTAGGCAGTTCTTATAGGAAATCAGTATGTTTATGGAAAATGAATTACGTTTGAAAGAATACATACAACATAAAATATTTAACAGTTATTTTAAAGGTTTTTTCCCCTAGAAAATTGGAATTTTATGGAAAATCATTACGCTTTATAGAAAATTTACAAGTATTAAATATTTCAAGGTTTTTAAAAGTTTTTCTTTAACCACAGATTAGTATTTTTAATTTGGAGTTATTAAGATTTGGAGAAAAAATTTAATCTCAAACAGATCAAGGTTATGTTACGGTTTTCTTATAGGATATACAATAAGTATTTGAAATCTATAATTAGTAAAAAAAACTTCTAAAATGTTTTGAAACCTTTTCAAATCTTCCAAATGTTTTAAAATCTTTGAAATCTGGTGAACTGTAACCTTTTCAAAATCTTTGAAACCCCTTACATCTTTTAAATGTTTAAAAGCCTTTGTGAAATTGTTATTCCATTATATGGCTATTGCTCATTCTAATAAACCTTTTTATTCTAGACGTCGGCAGTGTGCACGTTCCGAAATTTCACGTCATTTCCGTATTTTTCGAACAGTTTTGTGTCAAAATGTATGGAAAATATTGTTAGTAAAAACAACAAAAAATTAGTTTGTAAATAAC
Organism: Belonocnema kinseyi; assembly: GCF_010883055.1. Classification (NCBI taxonomy): domain Eukaryota; kingdom Metazoa; phylum Arthropoda; class Insecta; order Hymenoptera; family Cynipidae; genus Belonocnema; species Belonocnema kinseyi. The sequence goes on along the minus strand of NC_046661.1, from coordinate 39,749,144 downwards.
AGACATTTTTAAGGTAGAACATTTTTAAGTCAATTAAAAAAAACGGTAAAAAAAGTGCAAAGAGTGCGGCGACCAAGGCCATTATTTGCATCTGTTGGCACCTGTCATCTTCTAAAAAATGCTTAAAAATTCGGCAAAACTCACGGAAGATGATATTCCAGGTGCAAAATCAGTGCACGAATCAGTAGAAGAGCACAGTTTTGAGCAACTGAAACGATGTCGTGAATCTAGAAAGCCACTATTAAAAGGAAACAACGTGATTTAGTGGCCCTTCTTTCATATAAACTGATTATAAATACATAAATATAATAGTTTTGCGTTCTCAAGTGAAAGTATTTAATAGATTGAATTTTTATCAAAAAATTTAGGAGGTTCGAAAACCCGATAACAATGCTTCATTTAATATGTAAGCAAATGTTAGCAAAAAAAGAAAATATTCATACCTGCCAAACACAACTTCAACTAACCTTTCTACTGAATCACTTTTTTTCCTTGTAAAGATCGTTTCCTATATTTTATCCATCGTTTAAGCTGTTTAACACTGCGCTCTTCCACTGATTTGTGAACTAATTTTGCTCCTGGAACATCATCTTCCATGATTTTTTCCGGATTTTTAAACATTTTTTTGAAGACGACAGATGTCAACAAATGTAAATAATGGGCTTGTTCGCCACACTTTTTGTACTTTTTTCGCAGTTTTTTTCTGAATATACTCAAAAATTTGTTGTCTTTAAACTCTGATTTATTTACACATTTATTTTTCATTGTTATTTTTATTTAAAA
>NC_046661.1:39747219-39748261 GCF_010883055.1 Belonocnema kinseyi | reverse complement strand
TATGTAATTGGTGTTTTAACTGATACAATTTACAGGATAATGTTTAACCAAAAATGGAATAGTTCAATTTCCAGATAAAAGCTGTGATAAAAAATTGAATTGCACAAGGAAAAAAAACGAATTTTCATTAAAATTGTTAAATTTTTTCAAGGGAAAAGGTGAATTTTTGACCATGAAGATTAATGATCTATAAAAAAAATGATTTTCAAACTTAACCAATATATACGATTAATTTTTAATCAATCCTATAATAGTTACATTTTCAGATAAAGATAAATAATTTTTAACGTAAAAAATTTATTTTCAACAAAGTTGTTGAATTGTCAACCAATCAGATGAATTTTCGACCAAGAAAATTAATGATCTAAAGAAAAACAAAACAAATTTTAAGCCAAATACATGAATTTTCAACGAAATTATTTAATTTTAATGTAAAAAAGAAGAATTATCTGCAAGAAGTTGAATTTCTTAAACGGAAAATATGAGTTTTCAATCAAAGAGTTAAACTTTCAACCAAATAGTTAAATTTTCAACCATAATTATAAACCATTGTTAAAAAAACGTATTTTTTACAAAGTAGTTCAACTGTTAGTGAAATAATCGACTTTTAAACCCAAGAAGATGTACAGGTCATATTTCAACCAAACAATTGCATTTTTGTGCAAAAATGATACATTTTCAACCAAAAAGATTAAATTTCTACTAAAAAACGTCAATTTAATTTTAATAAACTTTTAAATTTTAAAATCAAAAAGAGTATTATCTACAAAAAAGCTGAATTTTTGACCTAATTTAAAGGCAAATAGTTGAATTTTCAACTATAAGTATGAATCCGTAATAAGAATAATTAATTTTTTTACTAAGTAGTTCTACTTTAAGTGAATAATCGAATATTCCACCCAAAAATTATGATTTTAATTTTTAACAATATAGTTGCATTTACAACATCACGACTTTGCAAACAAAAATATTTACAGATGATAATTCAACCGAAAAATGTAATTTTTAATCAAAAAGTATAAATTTTCCATAAAGCAATTTA
>NC_046661.1:39735197-39747119 GCF_010883055.1 Belonocnema kinseyi | reverse complement strand
TTTTAAATAAAAATAACAATGAAAAATAAATGTGTAAATAAATCAGAGTTTAAAGACAACAAATTTTTGAGTATATTCAGAAAAAAACTGCGAAAAAAGTACGAAAAGTGTGGCGAACAAGCCCATTATTTACATTTGTTGACATCTGTCGTCTTCAAAAAATTGTTTAAAAATCCGGAAAAAATCATGGAAGATGATGTTCCAGGAGCAAAATTAGTGCACAAATCGGTGGAAGAGCGCAGTGTTAAACAGCTTAAACGATGGATAAAATATAGGAAACGATCTTTACAAGGAAAAAAAGTGATTCAGTAGAAAGGTTAGTTGAGGTTGTGTTTGGCAGTTATGAATATTTTCTTTTTTTGCTAACATTTGCTTACATATTAAATGAAGCATTGTTATCGGGTTTTCGAACCTCCTAAATTTTTTGATAAAAATAAAATCTATTTAATACTTTCACTTGAGAATGCAAAACTATTATATTTATGTATTTATAATCAGTTTATATGAAAGAAGGTCCACTAAATAACGTTTTTTCCTTTTAATGGTGGCTTTCTAGATTTACGACATCGTTTCAGCTGCTCAAAACTGTGCTCTTCTACTGATTCGTGTACAGATTTTGCACCTGGAACATCATCTTCCGTGAGTTTCGCCGAATTTTTAAGCATTTTTTAGAGGATGACAGGTGCCAACAGATGCAAATAATGGCCTTGGTCGCCGCACTCTTTGCACTTTTTTACCGTTTTTTTAATTGACTTAAAAATGTTCTACCTTAAAAATGTCTGTTATTTACAAACTAAGTTTTTGTTGTTTTTATTAACAATATTTCCCATACATTTCGACACAAAACTGTTCGAAAAATACGGAAATGACGTGAAATTTCGGCACGTGCACACTGCCGACGTCTAGAATAAAAAGGTTTATTAGAATGAGCCATAGCCATATAATGGAATTTTCAAGAGCTTCACCACTCGGTTTTTGAGTATACACCATATTAGAAAACATTAATAAAGATTTCAAAATGTTTCAACAATTTTTAAATATTTTAAAGGATTTTGAACATTTTATAAAGGCGTGTTTATCAGATTTTAAATATTTCATAACAATTTCACAAAGGCTTTTAAACATTTAAAAGATGTAAGGGGTTTCAAAGATTTTGAAAAGGTTACAGTTCACCAGATTTCAAAGATTTTGAAACATTTGGAAGATTTGAAAAGGTTTCAAAACATTTTAGAAGTTTTTTTTACTAATTATAGATTTCAAATAATTCAATAATTTCAACGAATAAAAAATATTTCGCAAACAAAGATTTAAAAAAAATTTCCCAAAGAAAGAACGTCCCGAGAATTTTTATGAGCACATTCTAATATTGTCTTACATTGTTTTTAATTCGTAACTAATTACTTATTTAAAATGCGCGATGAATCCTGGGGAACATAACCTTTTTTCAGAATTTGGTTATAGGTATATTTTGCGCACGTCTTCTAAGTCTCGAAGCCTTTGACTAATCAGCGCAAGATCTCGAGCGCGGGAGATTTTGAAACCGAGCTAAAATCGCCTATATAGTACTTTTTTGAATTACACATATGCAAGACGGGTTGCATTGTATGCTAGAATTTATATAATTGTATTCCCTATGACTATATAGTAAACGCCCTTACTGTATATCCTATAAGAAAACCGTAACATAACCTTGATCTGTTTGAGATTAAATTTTTTCTCCAAATCTTAATAACTCCAAATTAAAAATACTAATCTCTGGTTAAAGAAAAACTTTTAAAAACCTTGAAATATTTAATACTTGTAAATTTTCTATAAAGCGTAATGATTTTCCATAAAATTCCAATTTTTTAAGGGAAAAAAACCTTTAAAATAACTGTTAAATATTTTATGTTGTATGTATTCTTCCAAACGTAATTCATTTTCCATAAACATACTGATTTCCTATAAGAACTGCCTACACAATTATCAAATATGTTTAAACTTGTTACTTTTCTTCCATACGTAATGATTATTTCTCAAAAATACCAACTTTTTGTCGATGAAGCAGCAAACTAACCTTGAGGAATATTCAATTTTGTAAGTTTTTCTTTATACGTAATTATTCTTTTCTTTGAATTACCAATTTCCTGCAAAATTTCTAACATAACCTTTAAATGTTCAAACTTAAGTTTTCTTCCATAAATCATGATTCCCCTACCGAAAGAAATCTCTGAGTTTTTTTTAGCGAAATAGCTTGGCCCATTTGAGTCTATAAACAAAGTCGATTTCAAACAAAACAGTCTCGGAGATAGTTTGAGATATTTGGGTCCTTTTCAAGATCCTTTTAGCGGTCGTTTTAAGAGTGGTGCGACGGTAATATAATGTTCCTTTTGTATTCGTCACGTACCGGGCGGGCAAAGTTATTTACAGTAGTTGGTCGTGGCTAATCCGCTCTCCCTTTTTCAATTTCTCTTCAAATTATTAATACTTTTTTTTAATTGATGAACTTTCTCATTATACTTATTTATAATTATAACTTATATACTGATATACAATTTTCTAGTTGAATTCAAAAATGTTGTCTTTTTTGGCGTATCTCATTCCATTTACGAGAAACGTTCTATTAATTCCAATTTTAAGCATTAAAAAAAAAGTTAGATATCTGAAGTCATCGCCCTACTGAAAGAAATCTCTGAGTTTTCCTTAGCGAAATAGCTTGGCCCATTTGAGTTTATAAACAAAGTCGATTTGAAAAAAATAGTCTCGGAGATAGTTTGAGAGATTTGAGTCCTTTTCAAGATCCTTTTAGTGGTTTTTTTAAAAGTGGTGCGACGGTAATATAATGTTCCTTTTGTATTCGTCACGTACCTGGCGGGCAGAGTTATTTACAGTAGTTGGTCGTGACTAATCCGCTCTTCCTTTTTAAATTTCTCTTCAAATTATTAACACTTTTTTTTAATTGATGAATGTTCTCATTATACTTATTTATAATTATAACTTATATACTGATATACAATTTTCTATTTGAATTCAAAAATGTCGTCTTTTTTGGCGTATCTCAATCCATTTACGAGAAACGTTCTATTAATTCCAATTTTAAGCATTAAAAAAAAAAGTTAGATACCTGAAGTCATCGAAACCCGTAGATTCCGAATTATTATGTTTTAGGCTGTTAACTATGAAATTAAAAAAAATATATACTTCTAAATTTTAATCCTAAAGCTTAAAAAAGGACACTTAAGTGTCGGCTACTCTATTGAGATAGCCTCTCTGCTTGTTATTTATGATCGTATTCTTATTTCAATTTCGGAAAGGATATTTTAAAGCCTTCAGACCATTTAAACGAGCTTCCTGGACCTCTAAAAATATCTACTTGAGTGTCTGCGGAGAATTTCTCTGAGCTTCTTTGGCCTAAAGAATTTTTAGTATATACTCAAAGATTCTTTTCGGTAGGGCGAAACCCATAGATTCCGAATTTTTATGTTTTAGGCTATTAACTATGAAATTAAAAAAATCTGCTTCTAAATTTTAATCCGAAAGCTTAACAAAGGACCCTTGAGTGTCGGCTACTCTATTGAGATAGCCTCTCTGCTTGTAATTTATTATCGTATTCTTATTTCAATTACGGAAAGGATATTTGAAAGCATGCAGACCATTTAAACGAGCTTCCTGGACCTTTAAAAATATCTACCTGAGTGCCTGCGGCGAATTTCTTTGAGATTCTTTGACCTAAATAATTTTTAGTATATACTCAAAGCTTCTTTTCGGTAGGGTATTTTCTAAAAATACCAGTTTTCTGAAAAAAACTCAGCAACATAACCTTCAAACGCTGAAAGTTGTAAGTTTTCTTCCATACTTAATTATGTTTTCATAAAAATAACCATTTCCTGTTAAATAACCACTAACATAACCTTTAACTGTTCAAATTTGTAACTTTTATATCAAAAGTAATGATTTTCCCTCTAAAATATCAATTTTTGATGATAAAACAAAAAGTAACAAATTGTATAAACTTTTGAGCCTCCTTTTGTAGTCAGTGATTTTTTCATAAAAATAACAATTTCCTATAAAAAAAGGGCTGCGACTATTTCGCCATACATGTATGTCGAAATGGCCGACAGTAGCTGATTTCGACATACAAGAATGGCGAAATAGCCAACGGTAGCTTACTTCGACATACAATTATGGCCAAATAAGGACGGTATTTTATTTCGCTCTTTCGGAATATATGCAGGAGGGGGTGACGGTAAAAATAATGAGGATAAATTATTTATAAAAATATGGTGGATTATAATAAAGAAATTAATCATTAAAAGGCCATTGTAATTGCACTACCAATTACAACCATATTTCCTGTAATATTGCGGAAATTGCAGGAAATATGGTAGAAATATCGAGGGAATATGCGGTCTTACTAGGGCCGTATGTCGGGCAAATTTACCAGTTTTGCCCGTAATACCAGTAATGACGGGCCAAGCTGGTAAATCTGGTAAAACTAATATTTTAAGGCTGTTGGAACGAGGCGCACAAAAATGGTGAAATCTATGAGACGCTCGAAACTTACCTGCGAGCAATGATAATTCGGTTTTAAGGTTTTTAAAATGTACTCAGAATATTTTCCCATCACCGAAAGGGGTTCCACGGTTGTGGGATATGCGCTTGCTATTTTATTTTTCAAAACAAAAAGCGTAAGACCTAAAAAATTAAAGTGAAGTGGTTAATAAAAAACACATATGAAAATAGTGCATAACGTAAAACCGTATAAATAAGGTAAGTATTATACAACATATTCTCCCTTTACAGAACACTAATATTAATCGCATAAGTTAATTATTGAAAACAACTACATCTGCAGATTTTTCAGACGTTTAAAACCCATCGTCCTCTTAATATCGAGATATATAAAAGAAATTATTGTACACATCAGACGTCGAATTTAGTAACAAATTTTTGCAGGAAAAAGTCGCAACAAATAAGCAAATAACTACATTACCGGCGCTTACTTTTTACAAACTATTTTCTGCGTCCTGATTCGCAAAGATTCATTATTCTTAGACATAGAGACAGTACACTCGGAGAGATACGATGTAAAAAATGTATTGAATTATTATTACTATAATTTAATTAACTTAATTAATTAAATAATGTTGTAATTTCTAAGTTTCAATAAAGAAATAGTTCAATATCAGTTCAGGATCAATAATAATCACAATCAGTCGAATAAGTAACTATGCAACTTCTATAAAAGCATATTAGTTTACTATATAAGGAAGATATCTTAGAACTTTGTCCGTATATTAGTTTTCCATCATGAAGGGAGCAAATTACGTATAATAACCCTCACAGGAATAGGATATACCGGGATATCCCATTTGATTCCATTTATCTCCCAGGTTGTCCCAAAGATATCCCAGGGATAACCCCAGGATATCCAGGGCAACCCTGGGATGTTTACGGGATATTCAAATGTCCCAAGTAGGGTATAGAAAATTAATTTATGACCTACTTTCGACATCTGAATATCCCGTAAATGTCTCAGGGTTACCCTGGATATCCTGGGGTTATCCCAGGGATATCCAAATTTCCGCCTTTTGTGATATCCGACGAATTATCCCTGGGATATCCTTGGGACAACCTGGGAGCTAAATGGGTTATCCCTGTATATCCTATTGCTGTGAGGGAAGTGCTTTAGCAAATAATAATTCCTTAAAGGCATGTGACACAGCTAAATACCTATATTACCGACCTCACTTTATCAGTTCACTGAATGTTTTTTTGAACCTAAGAACTTTCTTTGTAAATAAAAGATCGAGCTGAAACTTTGGAAAATGTATTAGAGTACAATAAAATACGTTGTATACGAAAATACGAACCCTGGCGGCCACTAGACGAGGCTCTAGAGGTTTCGTACTTTCCTGTACAACGTTACCGGCTGATCTCGATGGAATTGATAGTTGAAATTTTTTCTTTACATCTTTTATTATTAAGCTTTGTACTTAAACGTAGTTTTCTTTCAGCACTTGCATTTCTCAAAGTTTGAGACCGATATTTTATGTATAAAAAAAGTTCGAACGTTCAAAAAATGTTGAGGTACAGAAAAAAGATGAAATAATTTTCAGTGAAGTTCCTACCAAAATGCAGTACCTAAACGTACTTTATTGTACTCTAATACATTTTCCAAAGTTTCAGGTCGATATTTTATTTACAAAAAAAGTTCTTAGGTTCATAAAAACATTCATTGAGCGGAAAAAGTGAGGTCGGTAAGATAGAAATTTAGCTGTGTCACATGCCCATATAAATTTGTTAAACATTAGACGAAATGTTTCAGCGTAATGTAATTATTCATTAAAAAGTATAATAGGGTACCAATTTGAGCAAAAAGTAGACATCTCTGGCTCAATTTTAATAAATTGGAAAATAAAAAATAATTAATTGTTTAAATAATTAAATGACGTTTTGAAAAAATGTAAATACTTCAAGTCATGACCAAATATTATATTTCATCCAGAAAATAGATTATTTAAAAAATATTTGGGAATAAATAATTGTGTAATTAGGTTAAATTTATTAAAATAATTAACAATTGTTTAAAAAGTTATGAAAAATATTTAAATTAGCTATTAGTATTAATTTGTATGAAGTAAGATGAAAGAAATTGCTATCCCTTCCTTTAAATTCTTCAATTTTTTGATTCCTTAATACTCTTCTGTTAAATATTGCGATATCGATTAAAAGGAATATATTTTGCTCTTTTTTCATTATACTTTCAACACAAAACTTTTGTTCTGAAAATTGTTCATTTACACGTGAAACTCTTTATAATTTAGCTATTCATGTTTTCAAAATCCCGCCGCGTAAGACTTGAGATTTCTTGGGTATATTACCCATCGAACATGTATTTCATTATTATCTACAGTCTCTTTTTTTCTTATCTTGCAATGATTTGTGTATTGTAATTTGGATTGTGTGCAAAAATGATTCATAAATATATCTAATTACTTTTAATTAGTTATTTCTTCATATTTTGAGTTTTACCGCATTTACCCATTTACAGCACATGGCCGGTAAATCACGGGTAAATGACGGTCAGAACGTTGTCAGTCCCATCACTATTTACAACACATGACCGGTAAATGACGGGTAAATGACGGAGCGAACTCTGTCAGTCCCATCACTATGTGTGGCCAATATTACTCCGTAGCTACTGCGCTTGCGTTGGGGCTGAGCGCTGGTTAGCCAAATTGCGTAACTTTTGATTTCAGACAAGAAAAAAATGTATAACACATATATTTAATAAATAACAGTTTATATTCATTAATTTTCAAAGTCTGACTTTTATTTCACAAAAAATTTTTTAATAGATACATTTGTTGAAATACCATATAATATTTCAGCAGCTTAATATATGGAAGTTAATTGCAGTATATAATAATGATAATATTTTAATTATTCTAAACAAAAATTTCAGCTTGTAGCAAAAAAAGCATAAATACAATGCAGTCGTGATAATTTATGTATTTGTAGGTTACATAATAATATGAATTCCCAGAAAAATACATACAAAATATTAAAAAATTATCAATAATTATTTCCAATCACTGACTGAAATTAAAAGTTACACAATTTGCGTATCTTCTTGTGCGTATTTAAATAATTATTTACTTAAATTACAAGAATTGTTTTTAAAGTAATTTTGAATTGCACGCCAAGTTCGGCCAACCAGCGAGCAGCCCTAACCAGGCGGATATCTCTGACATTCGCAGTAGCGACTGTGTATTTTTAAACTGACAACTACTATTACATAACCTAAAAAAATAAACAGAAATCACTATTGCGCATGCCAGAGATATCCGCGTGTGACGCCATGCTACTTTCCGGAAGTTAGGCAACGCCATCTTCAGGCGGTAAGGAATTCAATTTTGAATTCCTTGTAAAGGAGGGATGACTGACTAATCATGATTAGTCAGGAATAATTATAAACATATAAGTTTGATCAATTAAATAGGAATTAATGAGATCAAGCATTAATTTTATCACTAATATAATTATTTAATATAAAACAGAACTTAGTAAGCTATTCATAAAATTGGCAAACGCATTTAATTATTTAATATAAAAGGGGAACTTAGCTATTAATAAATTGGCAAATACATTTTGTGAATCATTGTTGAAATGAGTTTCATATAATGGTGCAATAAGGGGAACCCATTCTTCTCAATACTCTCTCTCTCTTTCTTACACATATGGATTAGCGATAATTATTAGTCATTGGAAATAGAGACTTCTATTAAAGATTAAGACGCGACAAAAAGGCGTCGGAAAAATAATAAATAAGAAAAAAGATAAAATAATTTTCAGTGAAGTTCCTACCAAAATGCAGTACCTAAACGTACTTTATTGTACTCTAATACATTTTCCAAAGTTTCAGCTCGATATTTTATTTACAAAAAAAGTTCTTAGGTTCAAAAAAAGATTCAGTGAACTGATAAAGTGAGGTCGGTAATATAGGTATTTATCTGTGTCACATGCCCTTAATGAAAAAATAATTTTAATGACTTTAATAAATTAGGCCCAAAATGTAGCAAAGAGGTTAGTATAAAATAGTAATAAAAAATTTGAAATAAAAAGTTAAATCAACTAGAATTGTGGTTAAATATGTCCTTAACATTTTTTTTTTTGTTAAAGTAATCAAAATTCTAAAAAGCGAGCTATAATTTCCTTATAGACCTAGAAAAATGTCTTCTGAAATGTTTCATTTTTTAAATATTTGTGAATTTAGTGGTATGTGAGTTTTTTAACAGTTATAAAGTGTAAGAAGCATTTTCGATAAAGTCGAAGGAAATTACGGCTTGCTTCTACAGTTTAGCTAAGGCCATATTATAAATATGAACCATTTTTCAAATTGAAATAGGAAGTAACTTAATCTTATAAAAATGTATTTTTCCTTAATTTTTGCTTCATTTTTTTTATTAGCATTTAATACTAAAACTCGACATGAAAATTACCCTAATTTTCTTATTTTTGTTGTTTCAATATCTGATCTAATTACATGTTTTAAACCGCAATCATGGAAAATAATATACATCAATTCTAGAAATTCACAGAACTATTATGTACTTCAATAGTCTATATTTGTTTAATTTAACGCCATTTTTATTTTATTTTATTTGTAATAAATATATAAATTTTCTTAGTTATTTAATTAGTTTCATTTAATTATTTCCTTTATTTCTTTATTTTGTATTTAATGAGAATAATAAGTTGAAACTTTAAAATTTTCTCCACCGGTAATGTATAGAAAAATATATTTTCCAGCTGGTCGATTAAGCTTTTGTTTACATTTTACTTATTTAACGGTTTACATATCTAATTCCATTCAAAAATTTTAATTTTGAAAAAATAATTATTTTAAATTATTTCCTTTCATAAAAAACTTGCTTTTTAACATTTTTTCGCAAATAAATTTATTTTCTAATTATTTAAATATTTTATTAACTTTATGTTAAAATTATTATTATTATTTAAAAGTTTTAAATTAACTTTAAGTTTCTTGTATAAAATTTTAAAGGCTTATGCATTATAAATTAATTACCTCATTAACAAAAAAAGGTTTTTAAAAGAAAAAGAACGACAATTCATAACACAATAGACAAGTAGACATAATGTAAAAATTACATTTGAACATGACAAGTCAAAAGTGTCATCCAGGTAGATGAAGTTAAAGTAAATATTTCTTCTTGGCAATATTAAAACTTCCAATTTAATATTGAGTCTATCAAATTAAAAAACAATATTTTTTAAAATTATTTTCGTCTAACGTTGTAATGCTTGAAGCTTCATGTTCTTTAAAAATCAATATATTCCAATCAAGATTTTTTTCTTTCTTCTTCAATCTTGTAAACAAGAACAAATGTTTTCATGTAATAAATAAGTGACGAAATTTTGTTATCAAATAATATTTTTTTATGTCATAAGCCGTGATTATTTTTGCCGTCTTAGAGAAAAAAGTTACTCTGTAAAGTTCGACGCATGGGTCATTTTCGCGTTGCAGCGTATACGTAAAGAAGACTTACGTCAAAACGAAGATAGTGAGTTTCTTCATTCAAACAGCAGATTTGGCTTAACCCGTTTTTTCCTCTCTACGGATTGTTCACCTTGGAGCACGGGGTATTTCCTAGATTAATTTTTGTACGTAAAAAAAGCGGTGTCTACTAAAATGTAATATTTTTCTCTCGATGATTCAATTTCAAAAAAAGCTTTAAAAGTGTAAAATTAAAATGTAAAGCATTAAAAAATTTCTGAATTTAAGAAGCAAATCTTAAACAATTTAAATGTTTAACATTGAAATTTAATTTGGTTTTGAATATAAGGGTTCAATATCGTAAAATTGACAACTGTAAGCCTTCTAATTTGATTAGGCTACAGTTAATGGTCTTCAAAATCCGATGATCCCCAAATTTAGAATTCTGCATTTCAATTTTCAATTAAAAACTTTCAAAATTATATCATTTGAATTTATCAGGTTCTATTTGAGGTTTATAAAATTACTTAATTTGAATGTTGTAACTTGAAAATATATTAAAACCTTTCAATTTAAAATTCCTCTAATTATAAAAAGTTTTCAATTTTTTCACGATGTTTGAAATTGAATAATTTGCTCATTGCAGCTTTAAATTATTTACTAAATTTTGCTTTTGTTATTGAAATTTAAATACTTTTTATTCTAATTTTTATTTTCCCTTTCAAAGTTCATCTCTTTTTAGTATAAATTTCATGTTTGTTGGATTAAAATGCAATTTACTGGTTGACCAGTGAACAATTTTATTAAGAATTTATTGTTGGATTAAAATTGCATTTTAATCCAACAAAGATGAAATCCACTTTCCATACAGTAAATTGTATTTAAATTCAACGAACATGAAATTTTTATTAAAAGAGATGAATTTTGAAAGGGAAAATAAAAATAAGAATAGGCAGTATTTCAATTTCAATAACGAAAACAAATTTCAGTTGAAATTTCAGCAGGGAAATAAAAATTGTAAACCATTAGTCAATATTCTATAAAAGCCTGCAAGTTTTAAACAAAAAGGAAAAGTTCGTGATAAAGTTGTTCACTTTTGGACCAGTAAATTGTATTTCAATCCAATCTGTTATAATGATGGACTTGAAATATAATGCTCAGGAATTGTATATATACATTTTTATATTGGGCCACAGGTTCAATATATCCGTATGCTTTCTGCAAATTGTGACAGAACTAATAAAATTAATTCTATGTTCGTATAATTTTTATTTTATTTTATTATGTATGTATAATGCATATTTATTCTATTTCATCCATTGTATATCAGAAGAGTAATAAATGTACCAAAATATTAATGTGAATTGATGCTTATTATATTTCATCCACATCTTCTGCAAATCACCTCTATATCGTAACAATTTTAAATCAATGAATACTTCTCAAAACCTGAGAATAGTGAATATAAGAGTAAAAAAATTTTTAACCAAGAAGAAGTTATCATCCAAATATTTAGTCTGACAGATTACGTGTAGAACATTTTAATTATATTTAAAATTAAATTAAATTAAAAATGACTATAAAAAAATTATTTTCATTAAAAATTGGAATAGTTACATTTTCAGTTCTAAAAATGAATTTTCAGTTAAGAAAATGAATTTTTATATAAAAACTTATTATCAAAAAATGAAACCAGATGTTTCATCCAGTACATGAAATTTCAAGAAAAAGTTGAATTTTTTAAAGGAATTGTCAACTTCATATTTAAATGATTAACCGACGAAATGAATTTTTAATAAAAAAGAATAATTAGTCATCAAGAAGGTTAATCATCTACCGCCTTATACGAATGTTCAACGAAAAAGAATTATTTTTTTGAAATTACAGTCCCAGCACCATAATTCTTTCCATTCATTCGATTC
>NC_046661.1:39733977-39735097 GCF_010883055.1 Belonocnema kinseyi | reverse complement strand
ATATTTATATAATTTATATTTTATACTAGAAGTAACGTAACCTCAAAATACATGCATTAAAGAGGTGCACGAAGTATTCAAATCATGAGAATCGCCATCCCAGCATCGAAATCTGGAAATATTAAAAATCCAATCTCTTCATTTTATTTCAAAGCAGTTAGAGATATAAATAGAACCGCCGAAGTGTTCCGACCGGCAATCGTGCCCCTTCGAGTTTTCAAATTCAGAAGAGGAGAAATGGGTTGCGCCCGCAACCCAAAAATTTATATCGTCTCCTACCATATTCACACGGACATAGGCGTGTCATAGGATTGGACCACGTCTCGTTTCAGATCTGGGATCACTGAGTAGGACCACGTGTCTCTCCTACCACTACCAATACCCCCTCTGTCAACGCACACAAGAAGACTGACTCCAGTGACAGCGACTGTTCCATCACACTTTACTACCAGAACGTCAGAAGCGTGCGTGCTAAATTAAATTCCCCGATGTCCTTGATTACTTAAATCCTTCACAATTGAACAACAGCTGCAATATGCACGGGGCTTTGCTTGGCTTATTATTTACCAACGATATTCTTGACACTTTACACGTAGCATTTGATCCATTATTACCCATACATAACTATCACCCTCCCCGCACTCTTGATGTTTGAGGGGCCTTTGTAGCTAGTGATTTAAACGACCTTACACCCAACTTTGTCCGATTTAATTTTAAGAAAGCGAACACTGCGGCAATTAGTCACTTTATTCATGAAGTTGACTGGGTCTATCTCGCAATCTGAATGTTTACCAACAATTTCCAAATCTTCGAACGCAATGTAAGAAGCTTTAGGATATATGTTGTAAGTATAAATTACATTATAAAATGTAATTATGTGCAAGTTTTCTAAATTAGATCAGAATAAAGGGGCCAGGCCTGACAGTATACCCCCCTCTCTTCTCAAGTCGTGTCGCTCCGCGTTTATTACTCCACTACACCTAAATTTTAACTTGTCAATCTCTAAGGCTTACTTCCATCATGAGTGGAAGAAGGACATAGTTGTTCCCATCTTTAAATCGGGTAACCGTAAGGATGTTAAAAACTAAAGACCAATAACTATACTCATTTCCATTGCTAA
>NC_046661.1:39729970-39733877 GCF_010883055.1 Belonocnema kinseyi | reverse complement strand
TGTGGAAATAGTAAACTATTTCGAACATTTGGAAGTTTAAAAACTTCCCAAAAAAGAAATATTTAATATACCACGAGAAAAACCATTGAAAAGAAAAAAGGTTGGTACGCACAAGAGCTGTTTTGGAAAGTGCAAAAGTGACAGACGGTGCAAGTCCTACTTGACAGGTACTTATTATTTTATTAGATTTCTAAAACCCTGTTTTAATATTTCGAAAGGGTGACATTCCCGAGGGTTCGTTTAAAAGACATATTAAAATTTGCGCGAAATGCAGTAAAAGTGATATGTGGGTGAGGTTATGTGCCCGCAGAGACGAGTACTTTACCAACTGAACTCCTCTTTCAATGCACCACTTTACTCTAAAAATAATGTTATGCGTGTAATATTCAATTTACTAGATAAATGTATCAATTCAATAATTCAATGCAATACAGTCATGAAATTAGTCACATCTATTTACAGTTTTTCAACTAAACACGTCTTCCAAACCTGCATTTTAAAATTCCTACCTTCCACGTCAAGCGGTCACTCTGATTTAAAAAGTACTATATAAAAACATAAATAAAAAAATATTTTCACTTCTTTCAGTTTAACGTATTTATTACAAACTATTTTTTCATAATTTTCTAATGACATTTCTTTTATTGTACGAATTTTCAGAGAAAAAAGTTCAAACTAAAAAAATCTTATTTGATTTTATTTCGGTAATTTGCAAGCTAGGTGAATTTCATAAGTGACAACCCACTTATAATGATAGATATTAATTTTCGACTGCATTTCTTTAAAAATGCTCTATTGACCTTTTTTATATTTTTTTATGATTAAAATTATTTCACTTTTATGCAAAACACTATTTTTTTACTGTTGAAACCATACGACTATACGCAGTGTAAACATAACCTGCATTCCACGTACCGGTCAATAAGTTGCTGCTTTTTCCCAGTGGTACATTTTTTTCTGCATTTTAACCACCTTTTTAACTGACAAATGGTATTTTTTCCCACCTTTTTATACAATAATTCAGCACCTGGCCCATCATTTTCACGCACTTTTACATTAAAATTAGGTACGATAGTGTACATTATACCAAAAATATGACCGTAAATTTTAAATGTCCGCTAAGTGTCATGGCGGCGCCAAAGCTTCCGCTCTTAAATGAAAAGTACTATAGAGCATTCTCATTAAGGGCATGTGATACTTAGAAAATTGTCGATTTTACCAGTCTTAGGTTCCCCCGGTTTTTTTTTCTAGAATAATAAATATTTTATCTTAAAAATCTGGGAAATGATAGCGAACACGCTAACGGACGTCCCCCCACACACTTTTTTTGTGTTTTGTTTTATCAAAAGATTTTTGATATTGCTAACAACGTGCGTGTATATTTTGAGGTTATGTGTGTTACAATTCACACGAGCGTTACTTCCAAACTACACAATATTTTTGGCCGAAAACTTTGGACTTACAAATAAACATAGTAACTAATCTTCAGGAACTAACCTTGTTTGCAGGCAATCAAAAAAGTTTATTTCATAAATAATTTCCAGGTTATCGTAAAGGCAGAGATGAAAAACGACGTGACCCTACCGAAAGAAATCTCTGAGCTTTCTTTAGCGAAATAGCTTGGCCCATTTGAGTCTATAAACAAAGTCGATTTGAAACAATATAGTCTCGGAGATAGTTTGAGAGATTTGGGTCCTTTTCAAGATCCTTTAGTGGTCGTTTTAAGAGTGGTGCGACGGTAATATAATGTTCCTTTTGTATTCGTCACGTACCGGGCGGGCAGAGTTATTTACAGTATTTGGTCGTGGCTAATCCGCTCTCCCTTTTTAAATTTCTCTTCAAATTATTAACACTTTTTTTTAATTGATGAATGTTCTCATTATACTTATTTAGAATTATAACTTATACACTGATATACAATTTTCTAGTTGAATTAAAAAATGTTGTCTTTTTTGGCGTATCTCATTCCATTTACGAGAAACGTTCTATTAATTCCAATTTTAAGCATTAAAAAAAAGTTAGATATTTGAAGTCATCGAAACCCGTAGATTCCGAATTATTATGTTTTAGGCTGTTAACTATGAAATTAAAAAAAATCTACTTATAAATTTTAATCCTAAAGCTTAACAAAGGACACTTGAGTGTCGGCTACTCTATTGAGATAGCCTCTCTGCTTGTTATTTATGATCGTATTCTTATTTCAATTTCGGAAAGGATATTTTAAAGCCTTCAGACCATTTAAACGAGCTTCCTGGACCTTTAAAAATATCTACCTGAGTGCCTGCGGAGAATTTCTCTGAGCTTCTTTGGCCTAAAGAATTTTTAGTATATACTCAAACATTCTTTTCGGTAGGGAACCTCAAAATAGTACATATGCATAAAATTTTTATTTAGCACAATAAATTTTTTTGTTATTATCCCTCAAAAAAGAGTCCGGGGACGTCCGTTATGATATTTTATAACATCTCCGAATTCAGTTTTAAAAAATTTTCATTTTTGTGGAAAAAATCCCGGGGAAACTGTAAGTATCACATGTCCTTAAGCCATAAAAATTTAAAAAGCCGAACCTGCGGGGGCATGATCTAATGAATACATGGTCTAGCCACTTGAGGGCCCTGTTTCGTTTCAGTGACGCAACTGCTTAATTCCTCCATTTTTTTACTTTGACCGCGCAGTTTGAGTTTGACGCGTAAGACTGTACGGCGAACTGTTACAGGAAAATCAGTATGTAGGAAGAAATATTATGAGAATATTAAAAGATTGAATTCAAAAAGAACTTTCAATGGATATATTAAAACATTGGTAAGGAAATAAATTATATTCAGACCAGAATGTAAGTTTGTAAATATTACTGAATGAGAAGGATTAAAAGTATATACAATTTTTGATATTTGTGATAAGAAATTTCATTTAACATATCTCCCTTTACCAGTGAATGAAAAATTCTCGGGTAGACAATTCTTTCAGAAATATATATGTAAAAGTGACAGAGGTTTGTAATAGAATTACGCGGGTCCGTAAATTTTACAGAAAAGTTTGTTAGATCTGTATTTGATCTGGATTGAAAGTAAGATCTATTATTCTTACATTAATTAGACAATCATTTGTCATATGGTACAATTTGGACATCCTTCTGAAATTACATATAAAACGTATGTGTAAATGTATGCAATATTATAGGGGTTTGCCAACATTTATTGTAATTTTGAACAGTCTGCTAAGAGCAAGAGAGATTTTTAATCTGATACAATGTGATTTCATATTATATCTAAAAAGTGGAAAGGCAAGAGGGAGTAACTGACAAAATGAAAATTGTGCCTGACAGTAAAATAAATAAAATATAATAATTATCATTTTTTATGTCATGGGCACTGCAGGTTGGCCGTTTTAATCAAAGAAATGAAATTAAAAAAATCAAACTATGTTCTAAACAAACATTTTTCCATATAAAGTGATAAAAAATAAACAACACTTTAAAGCATTCAAAATGGAACCCTTGAATTCCAAGCTTTTAAAATTGAAGTTTAAAAATTTTCAATTCAAAAATTGTGTATTCAAATGCTGAATAACTTACGCGTATAAACTGCAAGGTACTAACACTTTTAAGTTGAACAGTTTTAAGTGAAATGCAAATAAACTGCAAAATGTAGAACTTTTATCAATTATAGAGTTCAAAGATTGAGATTAGTTTCAAAAAGATAAAAGCACGTTAACATTTTTAATAGTATGAATTAAAGAATCAAGCAATGAACTTTAAAAGTTTAGAAAATTATGTTATTTTAAGTAATTTTAAGCTAGACACAATAAAGTTGAAAAATAATTTTTTTAACTTAACGTTTCTTAAATTAGAAGTTGAATTATTTTTATTTTAAATAGTCTAGGCATCCTTCAAATGCTTTAAAATTTT
>NC_046661.1:39716350-39729870 GCF_010883055.1 Belonocnema kinseyi | reverse complement strand
ACACACTTCGTTTAAATTACTTGAAATAATTTCAAGTTTTTCATTAATTTTGAATCTTTTTACAACTTCTTCATATCTCTTAAAATTACTCAAATTTTTTTTGCAAGAAATAAGTGTTCAATCCTTATTTATGCGTCAAAATTTAAAAGTTTCACTTATAAATTAAACACTTTTTAAATAGAACAATTAAAATTGTAATGCTAAAAGATCAAAAGATCTTCGAAAATCTAAAGATTCAAAGCTTTCTATGTAAAAAAATTCAGTTTCAAATTGTTTTCTTTTAAATATTAGGTTTCAACTTACTCGTCTTAAATGAACAGTGAAATATTGATAAATATTAAATACTCATTCTTTTTCTAAATTAAGAAATTTCAAATTAAATGGGATAAAAATGAAATAATTTAGACTCACAATATTTTAAATACAATAAAAACCTTTAATTATGACTGTATTATTATGGATTTATTTTTAAATTGAAAATAGTAAACCGCACGTTTACATTTTTTAGTAGCTGAACCAATTAATAAATGTATTTATTTATTATTTTAATATAAAAAAATTATATAAAGGAATACCTGAAACTCTGAATGACAAATATATCATTGATAAATCATGAAAATGTTTATTTAAAAATAAAATTATCGGAATAAATGATATATTGATTTAAATTCTTATCAAAGACTTTCGGATTGAAACAGTTACAATCTGGGAATTCTCAACTTTTGAACGGATCTATAATTGTTTGGTCAAATCAATTATTGTTTAGATTTCTACACTTAGAGTACAGATCAATTTTTAAAATAATTTATTTATTTATATTTAAAGTTGATAAAATAAAACTGTTTTTCATAAAAATTTTCAACCTCAAATGCTTTTAATTTTTAATTTTTTAGATCCTCAAAACTGCATTTTAATTATTTTAAAAACTGTTAAAATCAAACGTGGACAGATTTTTCTTCTGAAAATTCGTAAAATTCTCGGTTTGCAGGTCCGGCGGCCATCCTGCTGTTTATAAAAAGATCTTCGATTTAAAAAACTTCTAATTTTTTTATTTTTTAACCTATAAAAAATCATTTAAAAATTATTTAAATAAAAATATATGCTGAAAAATTAAAAGTCTAAAATGGAAAATTTTTCAAGTGAAAGATTTTCAAATGAAGTATTCTAAACTAAATGATATAAGAATTTATAAATATCTCAATTGAGGAGATTATTTAGAAACCGTTGAAATCGAAGTTGGACAAAATTTTTATTCTAAGAATTTTGTAAAATTCCCGGTCAAAAAATAAATTCACTGTCATTTCCCGGTTTTCTTCAGTCCTATAAAATTCCCGATCGTTTTCCATGTTTCCCACTTGAATTCAATTTCATTTTATTTGACACAAATATGTCACTTTTTGTCCGCAGAAAGAGGTTATGTAACACATAACCTAAAATAATAGTGAATCCATATTTTCCTTTAGCGATCTTCAACATTATTATAATACATTTGATTGGGATTCAAATATTTCTACACCTCAAAAGTACAGGAAATTTTTATTCTTACATTTTACATTTTCAAATCCCTTATGTTTGCCGCCTTACTTATCCAACATGGAGAAATTAAACGGTGGGTCCTTATTGCTGCGGTTTTTTTTTACTTGCGCGTGGCTAGACCATGTATTTATTAGATCATGTCCGGGGGTATACGTGTAAGGGAAAATGCATTGCCAGTATAGGGATGACATATTTCGGATGCGGTTTTAAAATAAAAGAAGAAAAATGATGAAATATTGTTTCATAGTAGGGTGTAAGGAACACATTGCTGTGCACCCAGACACATGACTTTTTCGGATGCCAATAGGCATAACTGAGAAATATCAAAAGTTAATTGAAAAATCTTGTGCTGGGCCTAGTAATCTGCCCACAAGTAAACTTATTATATTGTCAAAGAGAAGAAGGGAAATGTGGATAAGTGTTTTGCGTCGTAGGCCTTTAAGTGCAAGTCAATTAAAAAATTCTCGAATTTGCAAGAAACATTTTAGGAGTGGTAAGTAAGAAATGTATGCGTTTAGAGTGTGAGGTTATGTTTCCCACAATTGTAGCGAAAGAATTATTTGTGATTTTAAGTTTATTGCAATCGTTTGTAATTTGTTTGTATTATATAGGCATTCCAGCTGACTTGGCGAATATGGATTATCCTGATAGGGTGCCTTGTCAAAAATTAGGTGATGAAAAAGGAACCGCTCTAAAAAGGAAAATTTCACTGCCCCGCTACCACCTATCTGCGAAAACGGTTATTTGTCAAAGGGGATTAAAAATTTTGCTTGAAAATCCTTTTAATTAATTCAAGATTCATAATTTTATTTAAAAATTCATTTCTTTGGTCAAAAATAGAAGTATATTATTTGAAAATCTTTTTTTTTGTGAAAATTTATTATCTAACTGTACCCATAACTTTTTCACTGTAGGGCCAAAGTGTATCCCTTTTTGGGTAAAAATTCGTATATTTTGTTGTGAAAGTTGTCTTTTTTGGTAGAAAGTTAATCATGTTAGCCAGGGAAAATAAAAAATGTATTAACATAAGGGCCGATTCCACTAACTATGATTAAATTTTAATCGCTGATTAACTTAGGTTAATCAGCAGATTGCGTTCCATCAACTTTTAAAATATGATTAAAGAAGTCTAATCGTCGATTAACTTGACTGGCCATTTTTGGCTGGTTAGCGAGTTAATCAGTGATTAAAGGGAGTCAACATAACCTCAAAGTTGAGGTTCAAGTATAGTGTGAAATATTGATCGAATTTATAACGATATCTTGCCCTCACATAACTTATATTCAATTTCAATCGATAACTAATTCCTGTCCATTTATTTGGGAAACGATGTGCATAAACAAAAACACATCGCTGCTCTTCGTTCATGAGCAGTCGAGGTATATTTTGCGCGCGAATACAAGTTCGAAATCAGCCAATCAGGATCACCATTACAACAGAAACACCCAGAAACTAGACTTATTACGAACAGAGCGACGGTTGGCTAACAAGAGGTTAAAAATGCATAGTGGAACGCGTCACTAGCTAATCGTGATTAAAACGCTGATTAAAAAATAATCATAATTAGCTAATCAAGGATTTAATCACAGTTGGTAGAATCGGTCCTAAGGTAGAGATTCTTTAAATTGGTATTTTTTGCCTTTTTGCTTCAAGAAATATCTTAAATTTGCGTACAGTTCTTTGAGACGTAAATTTTTGTTATTTGTCATAGGAGAATATAAATTTTGCTTAAAAATCCTTTCAATTAATTCAAGATTTCTAATTGTATTTAAAAATTCATTTCCTTGTTAAAAAATACAAGTATTTTATTTTTAAAATCTTTTTTTGTGTGTGAAAATTTAATATCTAACTGTACACATAACTTTTTCCCGCTGGCTTCAAAGTGAATCCCTTTTTTGTTACAAATTCTTGTATTTTGTTTAAAAAGTTGTCTTTTTTGGCAGAAAATTAATTTTGTTATCCAGGGAAAATGAAAAATGTGTTAGCATAAGGTAGAGATTCTTTAAATTAGTATTCTTTTGCTTTTCTGTATCAAGAAAAATCTTGAATTTTCGTACACTTTTTTGAGACGTACAATTTCGGGATTTCTCACGGAAAAAATATTTTTTTATAGGTTTATGTAAAAATACTACTTATTTACATTAAACTGGGAAAGAAGAATGTAATGTTAAAACTTTATAAATATATTACTTGAGTTTTATGATCCTGCGAGCAGATCACTCTTGTAATAGGCTGCTCCTAACCTCAAAATCTCAATAAACTGTCATCGCCTTTTACGTCAGCAATGTAATTCGACAACTTAAATTGAAATGAATACAATACTTCACACGAATATTCCTTAATGTTAATTTTCGTACTTATAGAAACTTATAAGTTATAACTAGAATATTAAGTTAAAAATGAAAATACTATATTGTTACACTACAACCTCACTCAGAAGCAGAAAAGTATCATTGAACTGCTTGAACTTCACTTTCCTCACGAAATCAGCTTCATAAAATTTATAAGCTTCCAAACTTTTATATGCTTTCACTTTTTTTAAGGAGTAAAAACTGTAAGATTAAATAAAATATACACTATTATCACGGAGATCACTGAGGTTACATTTTCACTAAAATCTATATCTTTAAGAACATACGGAACAAAGTTTTCGATGTTTTTCAATTTTTGGATATATCGGGTCTTGACGTCTCCAGACAACTTTCTCAAATATTCAATCTGCATTTCGAAAAACCAAAAACAATTTTAAAACACGACAATATATGCAAACTATAGGAACATAAGGAGGAGGCTATTCCCTCGAAGGCCGCTCGGAGCGCGGGACGTCACAAGTGAGAATGCTCTATATCCCTAATATCTTAACCCTAGCCAACGTAAGCGCAGTGTCCCCAATCTTGGGAACTTTATAAACTGCGCTGCGCCGCGTCGAGAACCCGATTAGTCACTGTCAGCTTGCTGATTTGGAATAATATAAATATTCAGATTTAATATTTATGCTAAATAATTATTGGAAAATGCATCTAAAGTAATTCCTTAATCCTAAATTTGAATTTTAGAGTAACAGATGAAAAAAATAATGCAATTTTCATGCAAAAAACGTCATTCATTCTGACTTCAGAACAAAAATTTTCTTTAATTTAGCATTTTAGATGTTTCAAAATGTTAATAGAAAGTTAATAACAAGTTTTATTTTAAAATATATATATTCGTTTCAATAGTATAAATATGATTTGATTATCTGTATACAATATTATATATTTTATAATATCTTTACAATAATTAATTACTAATTGTAATTCAGGTCTTCTTCAACTAATTAAAAAATGTATAGTATAACATAAGATTCTCTAGGTTCAGAGAAGCTCAGAGAAATTCTCCGCAGGCACTAAGGTAGATATATTTAAAGGTCGAGGTAGTTCTTTTAAATGTTTAAAAGGCTTGAAAATGCCCTTTCCGAAATTGAAATAGAAATACGATCATAAATAACAAGCAGAGAGTTTGAAATTGAAATAAGAATTCGATCATAAATAAAAAGCAGAGATGCTATCTCAATAGAGTAGCTGACACTCAAGGGTCCTTTGTTAAGCTATCGGATTAAAATTTAGAAGTAGATTTTTTTAAATTTCATAGTTAACAGCCTAAAACATATTAATTCGGAATCTACGGGTTTCGATGATTTCAGGTACCCTGTCGATAGAAATCTCTGAGTATTCTCAAACAAAATAGTCTGGCCCATTTGAGTCTATAAACAGGGTGGATTTGAATGATTTAGTCTCAGAGATAGCCAGAGAGATTTGGGTCCTTTTTAAGGTCCTTTTAATGATCCTTTTAAGAGTGATGTAACGTTAATCTACTGTTACTTTTGTATTCGTCAGTTGGCCGTCGCTAACCCGACTCTCCCTTTTTAAATTTCTCTTCAAATTATCAACACTTTTTTTTAATTCATGAATTTTTTCATTATACTTATTTATAATAATAACTTATATACTAATATACAATTTTTTAGTTGAATTAGAATTTTTTGTCTTTTTTGGCGTATCTCATTCCATTTACGAGAAACGTCGAATTAATTCCAATTTAAAGTATTTAAAAAAAAGTTAGATACCCTACCGATAGAAATCTCTGAGTATATTATAAAGATTCTCTAAGGTCAGAGAAGCTTAGAGAAATTCTCAGCATGCACTCAGATAGATATATTTAAAGGTCCAGGTAGCTCTTTTAAATGTTTCAAAGGCTTTAAAATGTCATTTCCGAAATTGAAATACGATCATAAATAACAAGCAGAGAGGCTGAAATTGAAATAAGAATTCGATCATACATAACAAGCAGAGATGCTATATCAATAGAATAGCCGGCACTTGTTAAGCTTTCGGATTAAATTGTAGAAGTAGATTTTTTAAATTTCGTAGTTAACACCCTAAAATATAATAATTCGGAATCTACGGGTTTCGATGATTTCAGCTATCTAACTTTTTTTTAAATGCTTAAAATTGGTATTAATACAACGTTTCTCGTAAATGGAATGAGATACGCCAAAAAAGACAATAAAATTTAATTCAACTAGAAAATTGTATATTAGTATATAAGTTATAATTATAAATAAGTATAATGAGAAAAATCATCAATTAAAAAAAAAGTGTTGATAATTTGAAGAAAAATTTAAAAAGGGAGAGTCGGGTTAGCGACGGCCAACTACTGTAAATATCTCTGCCCGCCCTTTACGTGACGAAAACAAATGGAACCTAATATTACCGTCGCACCAATCTTAAAAGGACCACTAAAAGGACCTTGAAAAGGACCCAAATCTCTCAGACTCTTAAGGCACTTCCTCAGACTTGAAAAATAGTCCATGTATTACTCTGAAAAGTTTTTCCCCTACAATTCAGAACTGTATGATTTCATATTTCAACCACAGACTATAAATGCCTGACTGAAGAACCTTTCAGAGCGCTTTTTTCGAAAAATGACTTGGTTCTTGCTTTATTTCAGTTAGTTGAAAATTGATGCATTTTTGGCGACTTGGAAGTAGCAAACCGCCACTCATAGCGAATATAGTTCGTGGGCCCTCTGGCTGGCTATGGAACAGCGGGTGGTCTAGAGCAGCGATTCTCAAACTAGGGCCGACGGTGGGCGCCCGACCGCGGTCGGGGGAAGCCACCCCGGGCCGGGCAACCCCCTAGGGGGGAAGCCAGCCTGGGCCCTGCACCTCGGTAGCCCCCCCCCCCCGCTATGAGAACCCTTTCATTGTCATGAGATTTAAGGCTGTTTCAATAAATAAAATCCTAAAGACATGGCTGAATTCAATTCTAATTATCTGAATCATTTTCCCGATGTAATTTTAAGAAAATGAAAAAAAAAGTTTATGAAAATCGGTTAACATTTCGAGTAATGTACATGCAAAATTACAAGAACTGTCAACTGGCATTGAAGATATTAACCGATTTTCATTAACTTTCTTTTAATTTGCTTAAAATCAGAATAGAAAAATTTATTCAACTAATTAAAATTTAATTTATTAACAATTCAATACATTTCAATTTTTCTCAACCGGTTCTAATTCGCTCGCGTGAAGCATGCAACCTTCCGCATGACCTACAATCAAGTATCCCCCATGGGTTCTAGTAGAGGGAAAAAATGGTAGGGTGGCGGCCCTGCCCCTCCCTGAAAACTACAAAAAAGTTTGGGAATCGCTGGACTCTAGAGCGATTCTGGGGAGAGGCAGGTTTGCCACCCTCTCATTTTTTCACATTACCCTGCCGCCAAGGGGGGACACTTGACTGCTTCACTGCTTGACACACCATGCTTCACGCGAGAGAATTAGAACCGGTTGAGAAAAATTAAAATGTGTTAATATCTTAATAAATTAAATTTCAATTAGTTGAGTCAATTTCCTAATCTAATTTTAAGCAAATGAAAAGAAAGTTGATGAAAATCGGTTAATATCTTCAATGCCAGTTGACAGTTCTTGTAATTTGGCGTGTTCTTAACGATATGCTTAATTACTCGAAATGTTAACCGATTTTCATCAAATTTTTTTCATTTTCTTAAAAGTACATCAGGAAAATGATTCAGATAATTAGAATTTAATTGAGATATATCTTTAGGATTTTAGTTATTAAAACAGCCTTAAATCTCATGACAATGAAAGGGCCCTCATAGCGGGGGAGCTGCCGAGTGGCTGGGCCCGAACTGGCTTCCCCCTCGGAGGCTGCCTTGCCCGGGGTGGCATCCCCCTGCCGGCGGCAGCCTCATCGGCCGACGGCACTAGTTTGGGAATCGCTGCTCTAGAGTGTCATTTTTTCAATGATACTTAAAACATCGTAAGCCTAGGATCGAGCCGAGAATTTAGATTGAGTGCCTGGCATTACTGCATGCAAATTATTTAAACAATAATTTAATCCCAAAAAATGTAGAAAAGAATCGTATTTTATGATTGAAATGTAATTGTTTGTCATTATTTAGAGTAGAAAATTGTTCTAAATACATTATGTAATTATTTAAACAATTATTTATTGTTTATTTTCAAAATTTTTAAAAATTGAGGCAGAGATGTCCCCTTCTTCTACATTTTTATTCTCAGCAACTTTTTGTAGAGGTTGTTTTCTGTTTGTTGTTGACGTTGTTTTCTTGATGTAAACCATCCATACTTAATTTGACATAAGTATTAAAAAAAATAAATAATTAATTGCAAAAACAGTAACATTAAGATTTTAGCAGAATTTACTAGTCCTCGATATCATTGAATATTATGTTTGACTCGGAAAATACGATTTAAAAAGTAATTATTTTAACAAGTTATATTTGCTTAAACAATTAAAAAGTGGGTCATCTATTCTTTCTATACACTATAGAGTGATGTACTAGGCAGTCTGATAAGTACCTGAAAATTCTAAGAGATGGCATTAGTATTCACTAATGTGAACATTTTCGTCGAGCTTGATCCTTCAAATGACGCCTGTCAAAACTTCAGCCATTTATGTTTACGCATTTACAAGTTACAGCACTGAGAAGCGACTAACCTCTGAGTTTCGAGTTTTGATCAAACACTACTATCTTCGTAAAAAAACGATATCCGAGACCAAGGCCAAGCTGGGTAAGTATTACCCGGACTCTGCACCGTCGATTGGAACTATTCATAAGTGGTTTACCGAGTTTCGTTGTGGCCGTACGAGCACAGTTGATGCTGAACGATCTGGGTGCCCAAAAGAGGTCACTACACCAGAAAATGTCGAAAAAATCCATGATATGATGTTGAATGATCCCATAGTGAAATTGAGAGAGGTAGCTAATGTTGTAGGCATATCATTGGAACGCGTGGACAATATCGTGAATTCAGTTTTGGGCATGAAGAAGCTCTGCGCGCGATGGGTGCCGCGTTTGCTCACAGTGGACCAAAAACGAATTCGTGTGACTACTTCCCAGCAGAATTTGGCATTATTTTCGCATAAGCCGACCGAGTTTTTGCGCCAATTTATAACCATGGATGCAACCTGGATCCACTACTACACTCTGAGTCGAGGCAACAGGCAAAACAGTGGGTTCCACCGGGCCAAAGTGCTCCAAAGCGTCCAAAAATGCAACAATGGGTCGGAAAGGTTATGGCCTCCGTATTTTGGGATGCACATGGCATAATATTCGTGGACTATCTTGAAAAGGGTAAAACCATAACCGGAGCATACTATTCATCATTATTGGACCGATTGAAAAACGAAATCGCCGAAAAACGACCGCATTTGAAGAAGAAAAAACCGCTTTATCATCACGACAATGCGCCTGTTCATTCATGCTTAGTTGCACAAGCAAAATTGCATGAAATCGATTTCGAATTGGTTCCTTAGCCACCGTATTCACCAGACCTGGCCCCCCAGTTACTTGTTCCCTAACCTGAAGAGATGGCTCACCGGTAAGCGTTTTTACTCAAATGAGGAGCTCATAGCTGAAACTGGGGAGTATTTTGGAGACCTTCCAATCGAGTACTTTTCGGACGGTATCAAAAAGTTAGAAAATCGTTGGACTCGCTGTATCGACCTAAAAGGAGAGTATGTTGAAAAATAAAATCGACTTTGGCCAAAAAAACGTCTCCGTGTTTCATTTTTCAGGGACTTAACAGACGGCCTAGTAATACACTATTTAGTTATTGTAAACAAACCGATTGAGCAAATTAGGATTGTTTAAACGAATAGAAATTTATTAAACATTAAAAGAAATGTATCAAAATTATGTAATTATTCAACAAAACGTAGCATAGGATACCAATTTAGAAAAAGTGGACATCTCTAGCTCAATGTTCAAAAATTTGAAAAAAAAAACAATAAATAATTGCTTAAATGATATGTTTTTAGAAAAAGGTGCTACTACAAAGAATGACAAACTATTACATTTCAATTAGAAAATACGGTTGTTTGCTCCATTTTTTGGGATTAAATTATTGCTTAAATAATTTACATTTCTGTGAGCAATTGAAAATTGCTTAAAAAATAATGGAAAATATTAAAATTGTCCACTAGTAATTATTTGTATGAAAAAGAAGACGGATATTTGCTAAAAATTAACAATAATGAACGTAAAAATGTAGTTTTTGGATCATATTTGGGGCGCTATGGGGGGGGGGGGCCGTTGAAAATGAAATGTAATATTATGGATTTATTTCGCAAACACTACATCTTGTAAATCGATTGGAAATATGTTTATAATTTTTATTAAATTTTAACATAGTATAAACAGTACACATTGTGCAATTTAATTTTAAAATTCTATGGCTAGGTCCCCAACTCGAAAAAGAAGGCTCCTCCGCTTGCTGTTAATAATATTTTAATTTTTCGAATGAAAAGCAATGAAATTGTACCAAATGATGTGAATCTTGAAGCAAAATAGTTCATCAATTCTGACCAAAACAGCACATTTATCGTGACGCAAGCAGTTGTATTTGAAAGAAATAAAGATTCAAGAAAAAAGATAGGAAAATTATGATTCTCTATGATTGCAGAGTTTTCAATTTAAACTTGCCACCATGACATTAAAATAATAAAATGAATGAATAAATGAATGAGTAAATGAATGAATGAATAAATGAAATGAATAAGAAAATGGAAATAAAATACATGTAAATTCCATACTTTTCCCGTTCTACAGTTTCCAATTTTGGGCGCAGCATTTTTTTCTTTCAGTATTTCTTGTCGTTCAATCGGAGAAGAGAGAAAAAATGTTTATCCAGAAATTGAACGTATTAACTGATTTTCTTCTTTCTTTTTTTAATCGTCTTATCGTTATGTAATGAACCGAATGCTCAGTATAAAAATGAAATTCCTTAATATTTGCTAATTTTTAATTTCTTTCAACCGACTGTAATCTCTAACAATAGGAAAGATGTGTAAGGCATGACAGGCACTCAGTCTAAATTCTCGGCTCGATCCTAGGTTTACGATGTTTTAAGTATCGTCGAAAAAATGACACTCTAGACCACCCGCTTTTCCATAGCCAGCCAGAGGGCTTTTTAAATTTCTAATTAAACTTTCGCAAATTTAACAAATTTTCTTCAAGCTTTAGAAACATGAAAAAAAGCATAATTTCCTTTCAAAAACAATATATTTCCATCTCGAGAAATTCTGCGATTTCAAGTGTAGGTCCCTGCTGATTTCAAATGGATTCGGTCAGCGATGATTGTTATTCCTACGTTATTCTCCAAAAAAATCGACGTTGATTACAGTTGACTTGTAACCCCTCTTAATAAGATCACAGCTGGTTATAAATATATACCAAAGATTTGGATGTAACATTTACTTAAAATAATAAATTGTTTCTTCAAAATGTCATATTTTCAAACTAATTTATTTCTATATGCCGAGGGGTCGATCACTCTAATATTCCTGATAGTTCATGTATTATTGTGTAATTACAAAATATATTCAAGTGTTTAAAAGGATTTTAATGAATTTCTAAATGATTTAGCGGCATTGAACAATTCTTTTGAATTAAAAAAAATTAAAGTTTATACATGAATTTCAAAAGATTTCAAGTAATTTCAAAGAATTTCAAAAGATTATAGAAGAATTTCAAAAAGTACAAGAATTTAAAAAAAATTGTAAAGACTTTAAAATAATTTTTATGGGTTCAAGAGATTTTTAGACATTTTGAGGGATTTTCTGGCATTTCAATTGCTTTAATATAGTTTAAAATTTTTAATAATTTTTCAAAAATTGAAATGAGTTTAAGGATCTTCACGTAAATTAAAAATATTTTTATGGATTTGAAGAGATTTTGAGGAGTTTCAAGGGATTAAACGGGAGTTATTTGATTTAAAATTTGTGTAAGTTTATAATCGAATTCCAAAGTTTTCGAATTATTTAAAAGAGTTCAAGATAATTTTTATGAATTTAAGGGATTTTAAGTAATTTTTAAGAATTTTTAAGGAATTTCGGTAAAATTTAAATGAGTTTTAAGATTTTAAGGTAATTCTAAAATATGAATAATGTTCTTGAATTCTCTAAAGTCTGTTCAATATTTTTAAATCTTCGGAAAATTATGGAAATCCTTTAAAATCTATTAAATTTCTGAAAATATACATTGAATTTTGTTTAATCTTTTAAAATATCTTGAAATATTTCTGGATTAAGTTTAAATCTTGATTAAGCACATAAAATATATAATAATAATTTGTAATATTTGTAAAATCTAGAATTTTAGTACATTTATTATTATGAACGTAGCAACATATTTTACAGAATGGGTACAAACTAGGCTAGCCGAGAGGCTTTAGGCGTTAGGAATGCGAAATTTATATAGGGTTCGACCCCCAGCGGCGAATAAAATCTTTTATAGCGTGCAATTATAAACAGTGTAGTGATTGTGTAATAGTGAATAGTGGTGTCCATAGACATGTGAACAAATATTAGAGTACAATAGTAATAATATAATAATACAGAATATTAATTTTTTGTGGCAAAAAATCGATTATGATTTTACAGAACTTTTCTCTATGGTTTCGGGATTAGTTCAACGCAATGTAAAACAAAGACGATTTTAATTTTTATTAAACTACCAACGTATCCTCTACTATAAGATTAGTTCTATAAATTTTAATGGATACTTTTTCCCGTGTGCAAAATAACTTGAAACATTACGCAAATGTCAGTATGCCTTCTTCTTGCTTCATTTTGTTAATTTCTCGTAAAAAATTTTATTCTGTAAAGGAAGGTAAAGTGTGGAGCGATAAATCAGAAACAAAAACTAAGCCTCTATTTTGACGCGCCAAATGGAAGATTCGGAAATTTGTGCCCATAAGAGCGCTAAAGTAGGGGCAAAAATCGTATGTCAATATCCTCTACTTTACAACGTTAGCCCCTACAAATATTAACGTGAAGAGTCTCAAAGTAGGGACTATATTTCTACTTGGGTATCTCAGAGACTAAATCATTCAAATCGACTTTGCTTATATAGAATCAAATTGGCCAGGCTATTTCGCTGGAGAATTCTCAGAGATTTCTATCTGTAAGGCATTGTCGGAAATAAACAAAAATTTAATTTTAAAACAGGACAGGGACGAGATTAATCATTGGGACAAGTAAAAATGATTTATTTCTCTGAACTCAGAATTCATAACATATTTCCACTAAAATCTAATTTTTGGTATCTGTCGCTCGAAAATCTTAATTTAGGATAAGGAAAATTCTATTTGGAAATTTCTCAATTATTATTTATTATGAATATTAAATCTAAATATTTATATAATTCAAAATCAGCGCGCTAACAGTGATCAATCGGGTTGTCGGCGCGACGTAAGCGCAGTTGTTACGAGCGACTATAGGCTCGCTCTTTCGTCACTAGATGGCAAGAGAAAATCGCGGGAAAAAGGAAACATACAAATTTGAAAAATACATCAAAAGATTAGGAATTAATAATAATTATCTCAGATCGCAGGAAATTAGGTCAGCAAAAGTTCTAGAATTTTTGTGTACGATTTACGACGCATAAGTTAAGAAATAATT
>NC_046661.1:39711530-39716250 GCF_010883055.1 Belonocnema kinseyi | reverse complement strand
GATCATCGTGGGAGCAGAGGTTCACTTTTCTGGGTCATCGTGGGAATAGCGGTCCATTACTCTACAGTCATCGTCGAGTTCTGCACTGTGCAGCCTAGTTGGATCATCAAAGGAAGAAGAGGGGATTTTGTGTAAATTCAGTGCGCGGAGTGAAAATTTAAATGGCCATTTTCGAAGTAGTTTTGTGATTCGTGAAGTGTGAAACGTCAATGTCAACTTTGACAAGTATGGATCATTATAAGGTTTGATTAATTTTAAGAAAATAATGTTTAGTGTAAATTAACAGCTGGTTGTTGCTTATTTTGGAATTATTTAAAATTTTATTTCATGCCATGCGTTTACAATTCCTTGATATCCAGTCTTAGAATTCAAAGAGAAATAAAATCTTGTGTAAATATATATATATATATATATATATGTGTGTGTGTGTGTGTGTGTGTGTGTCTGTGTCTGTGTCTGTGTGTAAAAGAAACTATCTTTGAAAATTGAGACCAGTTAAATCCATTTAAATTATTTAAAATGTATGATGCCAATGATGAGCAGCAGCCAGATCATCAAGATCAGGGCGCACAAGATAACAATGCCGAAGTAAATGCTCTTGATTTGTCCTTATCAAATAGTGCACGATCAGTAATAAATGCTGAACATGCAAATAATATAGAATTGCCTGAACCAAGTGGTTGACAATCAGGTTTAGGTGCGGAAAATGCGAATAATGACAGGCAAAGTTCTTCCATGCGATCTGAGAATGTAGGTCCTTCTAATTTGTTTGTTAGAAATTATCAACATTATAATGCCCCAGCAACGTACTCTCTAATGAAAGAAAGGGAAGATTTCGAAAGGTTTAGAGAAATGCGTCGGATGAACGATACTTGCAAGAAACCTCGAGTGATAATGAACGTTGCAAATCTTTAAGCTTTCCAGAAAGTAACTTTCCAGGTAGTAAAGTGAGAGGCAGTGATGTAACAGCCCTAAAAGTTCTAATTGATGTAATTCCAGAGTTTACAGGTAAAAATATTTCTATTCAAACTTTTGCACGAGAATGGAGAAGCTAATATATATTTACAAAATAGACAGTTTGATTCTCTAGAAGAACTCGTAGCTATTTTAGAAAAAGCTTTTGGAACTCCTAAGACATTATTCCAAATTCAATCCGAGGTATCGCAGTTAAAACAAAATTCGGGGGAATCAATCGTTGCCTACGCTGCTAGAGCGATTGATTTATTATATAAAATCAAAGAAATTACTGAGGAACAATCCCCTCCAGATTTTGCTCATATCAAAATTCGAGAATTTGATTTAGTAGTTGCTTCTTGCTTTAGATTAGGTCTACAGGGCGAATTAGAGATTAGGGTAAAATTGGGAAATCCATCCTCTCTTCAAGACGCGATAAATATAGCAATAGAAGCGGAACGCGATTTAAATCACCGAAATAAACTTTTCGGGATTTCTGGAAATAATAAGAGCGCAGCGAATTCTGACACACATGTTTCTGCTCGTGAATCTAGATATGATAAATTTCATAATGAAAAAAATAAAGCGGTAAATCATATTCAGGAAGAAAAGAGACTACGCAGTTCTCAAAGGCAGAAAAGCGATTATGATTCGCGTGCCTCGAGTATCGATTGTTATACATGCGGGGAACGTGATCATTATTCTCGAAACTTTCCTCGGAGAACTGGGCCCAAACGAAAGAGAAGTAGGAGTCGAAGTAGAGGAAGGGGTGAACCATCATATAAAGAAATTAAATGTAGATATTGCCAATATAGGGGGCACGAAAGTCGTAACTGTTTTAGGCGCAGGGCAGAGGAAGCGGAAAAGAAATTAGAACACTTAGAAGGGGAGGTAAAATCGGAAAAACCTAACATGCCTTTAAACTCCCAACAGGCTCGCCGCTAGGGTGCCACGACGAGCTGGAACAATTCGATAGCGCGCCAACCCTCAGGGCCGTCCTCACAATTAACGAAGGGGGCGCAAAAAGATCCCCAACGGTAAAAATAAACTCTCAACATTTTCATACCGGTAATGCTAATTTTCTCGTTGATACAGGTTGCGAATTGAATCTTTTAAAAGAAACATGTATAAAAGGTAAATTGCGTGAAAATAAACCTCAAATTCATTTCTTAACCGGAATTGGTCACGGTATGTTAAAAACACCTGGAGCTGTTACCATTAAAATTAAAGGAAAGGATACAATATTTCATTTAGTTACAAATAATTTTCCTATATCTTCATGTGGAACATGAAAATTAATTACACTTAGAGTCACTAATCCTGAAATAAAAGAAGGTTATTTAACGAAAATTGATGCAGGAACTGGAGTTTTCATTGGAGAAAATTTGGTAAATTCAGCAGATGGTGTTGTTAAAGTTTTTGCAATAAATAGTACCTTTCACGATATAGAGATAATTTTACCATCCGTGGAATTACAGGAATTTGAAACTAATGAAAAATTTTCCCCTCCTCATCTGCCGAAAATATAAATGAAAGGGTCAAAATCTATGAAGAACGTCTAGGTAAGGTCCTAAATTTGTTGGATTTTACAGACTTAAATGGAAAGAAAAGGAAAGTTTGATAGGACCACTTTCTGAATATCCCTATCGATTCTTTATCAAGGGAGATGTACTTGGGGCTACTAATGCAATAGAACATACTATCCGTACTGTAGATGAAGCACCGATTTTCGTTAGGCAATACCGATGTGCCGAAATTCATAATGAAGAAATGCTTAATCAAACTGGTGATTTATTGAGAGATAATTTGGCTGAAGATTCTGATTTCCCATACAATTGAACTGTGTGGATTGTTCCAAAAAAACCCGATAAGAAAGGCAACAAGAAACGGAGAATGGTAATTGATTATCGTCAACTCAATGAAAAAACTTTTTCCGATGCTTATCCCCTCCCGAACATTACACACATTCTCGACCAATTAGATAACGCCAAATATTTTTCTATATTAGACTTAGCATCTGGTTTTCATCAGGTGAAAATGAATCCCAACTCTAAACACAAAACCCCGTTTTCAACTCCTTTTGGTCATTTTCATTTTAATAGAATGCCTTTTGGCCTTAAGAATGCGCCGGCCACATTTCAAAGGCTAATGGATAAGGTTTTAGTCGGTCTTCAAGGGGTAGAATTGTTTGTATATATAGACGATATCGTCATATATGCCAATTCTTTGGAGGAGCACACGCGAAAACTCAGAACTCTATTGCAACGTCTGGAAAATGTTAATTTAACATTACAGCCCGAAAAATGCTCTTTCCTTCAAAAAGAAGTAGGATTTTTAGGCCATGTTATTAGTCGTGACGGGGTTAAATCCGACCCTAAAAAGGTAGAAGCTGTTCGAAGATTTCCATGACCTAAAAACGCAAAAAATATTAAACAGTTTCTCGGACTTTCAGGATATTACCGTCGTTTTATTCCCAATTTTTCAACAATTGCAAAACCGTTATTTTACCTTTTAAAGGGCGGGGCCCGCTTTGATTGTACTCAAGCACAGCAAAAAGCTTTCGATACTTTGAAAGATATACTCTGTAGTTTTCCCATTCTTCAATATCCTAAATTTAACGAACCTCTTATTATCACTTCAGACGCTTCTAACTATGGAATAGGGGGTGTTCTTAGTCAGGGATACATTGGAAAAGATCTTCCTATTGCATATGCCTCGCGTGCTCTATCTGACACTGAAGTAAATTATTCTACAATAGAGAGAGAACTTTTGGCCATCGTGTATTGTGTAGAGACATTCAGACCCTACGTGTATGGGCGTAAATTTACTCTTTTAACGGATCATCGCCCACTGATTTGGCTCCACAATATTAAAAATCCTGGTTCCAAATTGCTTCGCTGGCGTCTCAAATTAAGAGATTTCGAATACAATGTAATCTATAAAAAGGGTACAGCTAATACTAATCCTGACGCGCTTTCAAGAAACCCTGTTGACGAAAAAGAGACAAAATTTGACGTGAACGATGGCACACGATGAATTTTCCAGCTCTGAGGATAAACCGCTTAATGTTTATGTTACGGCTGTTGATTTCGGCGACTGGGAGACGACCGAATTGGCTGCCTCGGGTACGTCGGCGGGTATTGTGGGTTGCACCATACCGGCGGCTAACTCTGAGACAGTTGGCCGCGATCAGAACCCTCATTGCATTGGTTATGATTGTGAAATGACCGAATTGGCTGCCACAGGTCAGTAATCCCAGATCTGAAACGAGACGTGGTCCAATACTATGACACGTCTATGTTCGTGTAAATATGGTAAGAGACGATATAAATACCTGGGTTGCACGCGCAACCCATTTCTCCTCTTCTGAATTTGAAAACTCGAAGGTGCACGATTGCCGGTCGGAACACTTCGACGGTTCTATTTATATATCTATCTGCTTTGAAATAAAATGAAGAGATTGGCATTTTAATATTTTCAGATTTCGATGCTGGACTGTCGATTCTCATGATTTGAATACTTCGCGCACCTCTTTAATGCGTGTATTTTGAGGTTACGTTACTTCACGTATAAAATATAAATTATATATATGGTGTGAAAACCGTGCCGAAAGCTGAATGGCACCTGGGTGAGGTGTCTAGAACGGTGACTCTGGGATACCAAACGACCTCTCAGAGTAAGCAGCCTTATCCTTGCATGCGGGGCTCTATAAGGATGGACGAACCCCTTTCCCTAGCTTCTCGTGGGAACAACAATGACAACACCA
>NC_046661.1:39709946-39711430 GCF_010883055.1 Belonocnema kinseyi | reverse complement strand
AATTTGTCATAAGGACAACCGCAGGATTTCGCCGGGAGCAGGTGCTAATCTGAAAAATTGCACCCGCTTCCAGTGAAATCGCGGTAAAATTTCAGCCATAACCACATCTCACAACCGTGAGGTAGGTGGTTACAGTCTGTAAAGGAATCAATACGACGATCCAGCAAAAGCCTCGTGGACCCTAAGAACACGGAGCGACCCAAGGACAACCGCCTTCTGCATTTTTCCCGCAAGTGTTCTAGCATATTGTTCACATGCAGGGATGCTTTTTAGGCTATTAGCAAGGGAAAGCTTGGCTCCTCCAAGAGCGCCGATGATAAGGACGATCAGTTTAACAGAATATTCCGGGTACAATCGTTGCAACTCCCTTATAAGGTCTCGATACCTCTCTTTCTTTTCATTCTCCTTGGCTATGATGTTTTTGTCAGCTGGTGCCGAAAATTCGATAACGAACATGGTTCGCTTCTCGATGTCAAGAAGAACCATGTCAGGCCTCGAGTGACTCGATTTCCCTAGGAGCATTTAGAGGAGCGATATTAAGGTGAATGCCATAGGAGTGACAGAGATGGTAATGAAGTACTCTTAGTGCCGCATTGTGCCTTTGAATGTAGGTAGTTCCCGCGTGTGTTCGACAACTAGATAGTATGTGAGCTAAATGCTCGGGGTGTGCATGGCACGCCCTGCAGCTATCATCGGGAATGTCTAGGCTCAAAATGTCCAGGCCATCGATAGTTCACGCTGGTAGAATGCTGCATCTTTGCAGACACATCTATCGATGAGCATGTTCTCCCGCCATCCGGCTACGCCTTTCTTTGAGCCTCGTTGTTCATACATTTCTTGCCACACAGATTCAATTGCCCGAACAATCCTATCATTTAGGATAGCTGTGAATATCTTATAAAGCGTGTTCAGACAAGTTATTGGCCTGTAGTTCTTCGGTAGTGATGGGTGGGCATTCTTTATCAGGTGTTATGAGGGCAACACATAACTCCTTGAAGCTATTTATATTTTCTGAGTCCTCGTCCAGTCTATGCTGAACTTCGGAGACTTCTCTCCAAAATACTACGACCTCCTCTGGTTTGGGTGGGTGTTCGGCAGTAACTGGAGGGTCTTGGAAGAGTCGAGATGGGTCAGAGAGAAACTGTAGATTTTCTCTGACCCATCTCTCCCTTCGCTCTAGACTTCTCTTAGCGTCAGATAGTATACGTATTCTCTCAACAATATGTTGCCTGATGGTCAGCAGCTTTGACTTGTTAAGTGTGTGATAACGGGTCCGGAGTTCGCGCCCGAAGTTTCGAACCTTGGCGGTAAAATTTCTGCCAGATGTGATGTAGTCAATCACACATTGAATGCTGGACGCGTACTGTCTTGCCCAGCCTATATTTATGGCAAGTTGATGCATTCGTCTTTTGGTCTTATGATCAGCCGTTGGTTTTGTTTTACGGTTCGCAACGGCCAAAGCTCTCGCTGCATTATACACACAA
>NC_046661.1:39708337-39709846 GCF_010883055.1 Belonocnema kinseyi | reverse complement strand
TAATTTCTTTAAAAATTCATGTATTTTGTTTAAGATTTGTCTTTTTTTGTAGATTATCAATTTTCTTGGTCGAAATTTCATCTGATTGGTCGAAAATTTAACAACTTTGTTTAAAATTAATTTTTTCTTTAAAAAATTATTTATCTTTATCTAAAAATGTAATTATTATATGATTGATTAAAAATTAATCGTTTATATTGGTTAAGTTGGAAAATCGTTTTTTTTTTTTGTATAGAACATTAATCTTCTTGGTCAAAAATTCACCTTTTCCCTTGAAAATTTAGCAATTTTGTTGAAAATTCGTTTTTTTTTTGTTTTGTTCAATTCAATTTTTTAGCACAGTTTTTATCTGGAAATTGTACTATTCCATTTTTGTTTGAAACTTTACCCTATACATTTTTTTAGTTAAAACACCAATTATATGATAGAAAATTTATTTATTTTGTGGAAAAGTAAACTTTTGGGTTGAAAATTGATTTATTGTGTTAATTAGATTTTTTTCCTAAAATTAAGAAAACTGCAAAGTAAAAAAATTGCCTTAAAATCGTCCTGATACCTTTTTTTTTTAATTTCTAAAATATTTTCAAATACTCACTTAAAATTAATTTTTCAAACTAAAAAATCATTTTCAATTTTTTTAGCAATCACAACAATTTTTGTTATTCTTTTTGAATATTTTACAATTCTCAAAAGTTTTTTTTTTTAAATCTGCAAAAATCTACATCAAATTATTTCAAATAATTTCAAGTTTTAAATTAATTTTGAACATTATTCTAAATTAAAATTGTAGCGTTCAAACTTAAAATTTAGCTCATTACCATTTTCAACAACTCAAGGCTTTTTATTTCTAACCACTCTGTTAAAATTTTTATACTTTTTAATTGTTGTTTATAATGGCTTGTCCCAGATCTGAATTTTTTTGTTCAAAAAATCTCTGATCAAATTCAGAAATACATACAATTGCTTTAAAAAAATTTTAATTCAGAAATATTTCATTTAAACGCACAATAATTCATACGTATGTATAAAACAAAAACTTTTAACACCTTTTAATTTAAAAATTTTTTAAATTAAATTATTTTACAATACGAAATAACCGTTTAAAAATTTTTATGACTTTAACATTTGAGAGATTCCTGCTTAAAAAATACAAATTACGCTATTATTTTTAAGGTTCAACAGTTTTTAATCAAAAATTAAAACTTCTTTTGTTGTTGAAGATTTATAATTTTAGTAGAAAATGTAATTATTTTGTTGGAAATTTGTTATTCTCTTTTTTTTTTTAGTTGAAAATTCAATTGTTTTGATAGTAAGTTAATTTCTAACATTTTCAATTGGCGAACTAAAATTTTTATCTCTAAATAACAATGCAAAAATATTAATGTGGAACAACTTAAAATAAAACATATGTAACTTTTATTTTTAAAAATTTTTAGTTAAAAAATTAATTTAATCGTTCAATTTTTAATGTTACGAACTGAAATTTTTTTGAATTATTATCATTTTGAA
>NC_046661.1:39707117-39708237 GCF_010883055.1 Belonocnema kinseyi | reverse complement strand
TATTATAATTAAGTTATATTATAATAGTTTTATTTAAATGTTGATCCGCATTTGAAAGAAATTAAAGAAATTGGTGATTTTGGAATTCATCTCTTTCGTTGAAAATACATTTTTGAAACTGACAATTAATCTATATCATTTTTGGTTATAAAACCATGTATTTTGTTAACAATTCGTCTTTCTTTGTAGAAATTAAATTGCTTTATGGAAAAATTATACTTTTTGATTAAAAATTACATTTTTCGGTTGAATTATCAACTGTTAATATTTTTTGGTTGCAAAGTCGTTTTGTTTTAAATGCAACTATAATGTTAAAAATTAAAATCATAATTTTTGGGTGGATAATTCAATTATTCACTTAAAGTTAAACTACTTATTAAAAAAATTAATTTTTTCTTATTAAGGATTCATAATTATAGTTGCAAATTCAACTATTTGCCTTTAAATTAGGTTAAAAATTCAGCCCTTTGTAGATAATACTCTTTTTGACTTTAAAATTAAAAAATTTATTAAAATTAAATTGATTTTTTTGTTGTAGAAATTTAATCTTTTTGGTTGAGAATGTATCATTTTGGGTCAGAAATGCAATTGTTTGTTTAAAATATGAACTGTACATCTTCTTGGGTTTAAAAGTCGATTATTTCACTAAGAGTTGAACTACTTTGTAAAAAAAAATACTTTTTTTTAACAAGGTTTTTTAATTATGGTT
This sequence comes from Belonocnema kinseyi, assembly GCF_010883055.1. Taxonomy (NCBI): domain Eukaryota; kingdom Metazoa; phylum Arthropoda; class Insecta; order Hymenoptera; family Cynipidae; genus Belonocnema; species Belonocnema kinseyi. The sequence goes on along the minus strand of NC_046661.1, from coordinate 39,707,528 downwards.
GCAAATTTAACTATTTGGCTCAAAGTTTAAGTCTTTGATTGAAAACTCATATTTATTCGCTTAACAAATTCAACTTTTTGTACATAATTCGTCTTTTTGACTTTAAAATTAAATAATTTCGTTTAAAATTCATGTATTTTATTTGAAATTTGTCTTTTTTGTAGATCATTAATTTTCTTTGTCGAAAATTCATCTGATTGGTTGAAAATTCAACAACTTTGTTTAAAATAAATTTTTTCCGTTAAAAATTATTTATCTTTATCTGAAAATGTAACTATTACACGATTGATTAAAAATTAATCGTATATTTTGGTTAAGTTTGAAAATCGTTTTTTTTTTATAGAACATTAATCTTCTTGGTCAAAAATTCACCTTTTCCCTTGAAAATTTAACAATTTTGTTGAAAATTCG
>NC_046661.1:39703040-39707017 GCF_010883055.1 Belonocnema kinseyi | reverse complement strand
TTTCAGTCTAAAAAAATTTTATTTTTAACCCATTCAATTTGAAATTTTTTAATTAAAAAAAGAATATTTCGTTAATTATCAGCAATATTTGACCGTTCATTTGAAACAATCCATTACAAGCAACTGTTAAAAACTATACAAATTTGAATAGAATGGTTCGAAATAGAAAGCCTTGAATTGTTAAATTTGTAATGAGCTAAATTTTAAGTTCAATCGCTACAATTTTTATTTAAAAAAAGATTCAGAATTAATTTAAAACTTGAAATTATTTCAAATAATTTAAAACACGATTGCAGATTAAAAAAAAAGCTTTTTGAGAATTGTACAGTATTTAAAAAGAATAACAAAAATTGTTGTGATTGCTAAGAACATTGAAAATGATTTTTTATTTTTAACAAATAAATTTTAAGTGAGTATTTGAAAATATTTTAAAAATTAAAAAAAAAAGAGTCCGGAAGTTTTTAAGAAAATTTTTTTTTTTGCATTTTTTTTAATTTTAGGAAAAAATCTAATTAACAAAATATATCAATTTTCAACCCAAAAGTTTACTTTTTAATAAATTAAATTAATTTTCTATCAATTAAATGATGTTTTAACTAATACAATGTACAGGATGAAGTTTCAATCAAAAATTGATAAGTTCAATTTCCAGATAAAAACTATTAATTTTTAATCAATCCTAGAATAGTTACATTTTTCGATAAAAAAAATTTTTAATTGAAAAAATCAATTTTCAATAAAGTTGTTAAATTTTGAACCAATAACATGAATTTTCGACCAAGAAAATTAATGATTTACAAAAAAAGACAAATTTCAAACAAAAGACATGAATTTTCAACGAAATTATTTATTTTAAAGTCAATGAAACGAATTATCTACAAAAAGTTTATTTTTGTCAGCCAAAAAGTTATGAGTTTTCCATCAAAGAGTTAAACTTTCAACCAAATAGTTAAATTTTTAACCATAATTACAAAACCTTGTTGAAAATAACAGTATTTTTTTTACAATGTAATTCAACTCTTAGTGATATAATCGACTTTTAAGCCCAAGAAGATGTACAGTTCATATTTTAACCAAACAAGGTCAATTTCCAACAAAATATATGAACTTTCAACAAAATTATTTAATTTTAATGTCAAAAAGAGTATCATCTACAAAAAAGCTGAATTTGTAACCCAAAAATATGATTTTTCAACCAAAATTTTAATTGTCGACCAAATAGTTTAACTTTCTACCAAATTGTTGACTTTAACGCCCAAAGATGCAATTTTAACCAAAAAGTAAAATTTTTAACAAAAAAATTAATTTGAAGACAAATAGTTGAATTTTCAACTATAATTATGAATCCATAATAAGAATAAATTAATTTTGTTACAAAGTACTTCAACTGTAAGTGAAAGTTAAACTATTTGGTCGACAATTAAAATTTTGGTTGAAAGATCATATTTTTGGGTTAAAAATTCAAATTTTTTGTAGATGATACTCTTTTTGACTTTAATATTAAATAATGTTTTTGAAAGTTCATATATTTTGTTGAAAATTGACCTTGTTTGGTAGAAATTTAATCTTTTTGGTTGAAAATGTATCATTTTTGGTCAAAAATGCAATTGTTCAGTTGAAATATAAACTGTACATCTTCTTGGGCTTAAAAGTCGATTATTTCACTAAGAGTTGAATTACTTTGTAAAAAAAATACTGTTATTTACAACAAGGTTTTATAATTATGGTTAAAAATTTAACTTTTTGGTTGAAAGTTTAACTCTTTGATTGAAAACTCATATTTTTCGCTGAAAAAAATCAACTTTTTGTAGATAATTCGTTTTATTGACTTTAAAATTAAATAATTTCGTTGAAAATTCATGTATTTTGTTTGAATGTTGTATTTTTTTGTAGATCATTGATTTTCTTGGTCGAAAATTCATGTTATAGGTTGAGAATTTGACAACTTTATTGAAAATTTATTTTTTCGATTAAATTTTTTTTTTCATCTGAAAATGTAACTATTCTAGTATTGATTAAAAATTAATCGTTTTTATCTAGAAATTGAACTATTCAATTTTTGATTGAAACTTCATCCTGTACATTGTATTAGTTAAAACACCAATTATTTGATAGAAAATTAACTTAATTTGTTAAAAAGTTAACTTTTGGGTTGAAAATTGATATATTTTGTTAATTAGATTTTTTTCCTAAAATTTAAAAAACTGCAAAATAAAAAAATTTCCTTAAAATCATCCGGAATCTTTTTTTTTTAATTTTTAAAATGTTTTCAAATACTCACTTAAAATTTATTTGTCAAAATAAAAAATCATTTTCAATGTTCTTAGCAATCACAACAATTTTTGTTATTCTTTTTAAATACTGTACAATTCTCAAAAAGCTTTTTTTTTTAAATCTTCAATCGTGTTTCAAATTATTTGAAATAATTGCAAGTTTTAAATTAATTCTGAATCTTTTTTTAAATTAAAATTAAAGCGTTTGAACTTAAAATTTAGCTTATTACAAATTTAACAATTCAAGTCTTTCTATTTCGAACCATTCTGTTCAAATTTGTATAGTTTTTAACAGTTGTTTGTAATGGATTGTTTTAAATGAACGGTCAAATATTACTGATAATTAACGAAATATTATTTTTTAATTAAAAAATTTCAAATTGAATGGGTTAAAAATAAAATTTTTTTAGACTGCAATAATATTTCAAGTCATAATCGAAAACAAATAAATTAATTTTCTAACAAATAATTGGTGTTTTAACTAATACAATTCACAGGATAAAGTTTAACCAAAAATGGAATAGTTCAATTTCCAGATAAAAGCTGTGATAAAAAATTGAATTGAACAAGGAAAAAACAAATTTTCAACAAAATTGTTAAATTTTCAAGGGAAAAGGTGAATTTTTGACCAAGAAGATTAATGTTCTATAAAAAAAAACGATGTTCAAACTTAACCAATATATACGATTAATTTTTAATCAATCCTATAATAGTTATATTTTCAGATAATGATAAATAATTTTTAAAGGAAAAAATTTATTTTCAACATAGTTGTTGAATTTTCAACCATTCAGATGAATTTTCGACAAAGAAAATTGATGAACTACAAAAAGGACAAATTTCAAATAAAATACATGAATTTTAAACGAAATTATTTAATTTTAAAGTCAAAAAGACGAATTATCTACAAAAAGTTGAATTTCTTAAGCGAATAAATATGAGTTTTCAATCAAAGAGTTAAACTTTGAACCCAATAGTTAAATTTGCAACCATAATTAAAAAACCTTGTTAAAAAAAAGTATTTTTTTTACAAAGTAGTTCAACTCTTAGTGAAATAATCGACTTTTAAACCCAAGAAGATGTACAGTTCATACTTTAACCAAACAATTGCATTTCTTAACCAAAATGATACATTCTCAACTTAAAAGATTAAATTTCTACTAAAAAAGGTCAATTTAATTTTAATAAATTTTTAAATTTTAAAGTCAAAAAGAGTATTATCTCCAAAAAGCTGAATTTTTAACCTAATTTAAAGGCAAATATATGAATTTTCAACTATAATTATGAATCCAAAAAAATTGAAACCAAAAAATATTAACAGCTGATAATTCAACCGAAAAATGTAAGTTTTAATCAAAAAGTATAAATTTTGCATAAAGCAATTTAATTTCTACAAAGAAAAACGAATTGTTAACAAAATACATGATTTTATAACCAAAAATGATACAGATTAATTGTCAGTTTCAAAAATGTATTTTCAACGAAAGAGATGAACCTTCAAATAAAAGAAATAAAAATTTTAACATAGTAGTTGAACTTTTGATAGAAAAGAGGACTTTTTTTACAAAATAGTTACATTTTCAGCAAAATAATTAATTTTTTAATCAAATAATTGAGTTTTCATCCAAACGAGATGAATTCCAAAATCACCAATTTCTTTAATTTCTTTCAAATGCGGATCAAGATTTAAATAAGACTATTATA
>NC_046661.1:39699716-39702940 GCF_010883055.1 Belonocnema kinseyi | reverse complement strand
TTTATATTTTATACATGAAATAACATAACCTCCAAATATACGCATATCAAGAGGCGCGCGATCCATTCAAATGATGAGAATCGTCAGCATGGAAATCTGGAAATATTAAAATCCCAATCTCCTGAATTTATTTCAAAGCAGTTAGCTGTTAGCAGATAGATATATAAATGGAATCGCAGAAGTGCTCCGACCGGCAATCGTGCATCTTCGAGTTTTCAAATTCAGAAGAGGAGGAATGGGTTGCGCGCGCAACTCAGTCATTTACAGCGTCTCCTACTATATTCACACGGACATAGCCCTGTCATATTATTGGACCGCATCTCGTTTCAGATCTGGGATCACCGTCACTGCCACAGGTACGTTGGCGGGTGTTGTAGGTTGCACCGCACCGGCGGATGACCCTGAGACAGTCGGTCATGTTAAGAACCTTCACATGATAGTTATGATTATGAGAACTCTCGAGCTGGTCATTCATCCTCAGATTCAGTAAACCACACCAACGATGACGTTTCATTTCACGAGCATAAGATGAATCCTGTTTTGGGGTCAGCGCTGGTAGCTTGGAACCTCCCTCTAAAAAATTATATGAAAGCTTAGCATGTTTTAGAGCATGTCACTATCCAAATGTCATTGTTTCTCGTGGAAAATGCTTTCCAATAGATCAAAATGCCAAAGATAATCTCGTAGAATCTATGCAAAATAGTAGTGACTTACCTGATCTAAATTCTGAATTTACCTGCATAAAAATTTTTAAAGATAAACTATACATGCGTGATGATAATCTTATTTTATTCATTCCGGCAGATTGTAAGTTAACTACAGAGATTAGCCGCGAACTTTTGAATGAAAACAGAATAAATTACAATGATTTAAAACTGGAAAATCGTGAAGTAGGAAATGTTATTGTTCACAAATATGGCGAATACTGTGTCTTCTTTCTCATAATCAAGGAATCTTTCGATTCCAAACCACTTGTTCAGTACATTTCTAATGCAATTACAGGCCTTAAATATGCAATGGATGAACTAAATATTCAATCCGTTAGCATCTCACGAGTTGGTAATGGTTTAAATCAGGTGTCTTGGAAAGTTATTGAGGATAAATTACGAGACACATTTCGTAAAGGGGATTATAAAATTAACGTTTGTTATGGCGAAATAGAGATTCCACCTGAAACTGACTGGAAAAAAAAAATTACCGAATTTCATTCATCCAGTACAGGAGGTCATAAAGGTTCTACTAAAACTTATGAACGAATCCGAGAAAATTTTTATTGGCCTCACATGCGCGAACAAATTAGAGAATTTTTATGAAACTGTGAGACATGTAAGGTTAATAAAACTGTTAGAATAAAAACAAAATTGCCAATTAAAATCACTGACACGCCTGCAAAAGCTTTCGAAGAAACTCAGATAGATATTGTAGGTCCTTTACCTGAAACCGAACTAGGAAACAAATACGTACTTACTATTCAGGATAATCTCACAAAATATTCGGACGCAATACCTTTAAAAAATACCGAATCAACAACTATAGCTACAGCCCTTGCCGAGCAATTTTTTTCACGATTTGGATGCCCAGAAATAATTCATACCGATCAGGGTAGTAATTTTATAAGTCAAGTAATGGGAACTCTATGCAAAATTTTGAAAATTAAACAATTAAAGTCGACTGGATTCGATTCGCTATTTTTTCGTACAACACCTCAAAACACGAGGGAACAGGGTTTACACCACATGAATTGATCTTTGGTAAAGAAGCTAGAATTCCCACAGAATTTGCTCACGAAAAGGTTCCATTAACTTAAAATTTATTTTTACAAGCGCTACAAGAAAAACTAGTTGAAACTCAAAGCCAGACACAAGAAAGACTACGTTTAGCGAAAGAAAGATCCAAAAGATATTTCGATCAAAAGTTAAACATTCAAAACGACGAAGTGGAAGATAAAGTTTACGTTTTGAAAGATATTAAAACTTCAAAACTTGATAGTGAATATTCTGGGCCTTATAAAATTACGAAAATTTTTGACGATTTAAATGTCGAATTAGATTTGGGCAACGGAAAACACAAAATTGTTCATGTTAGTAAGCTTAGACCACAAACGATTAAGATTTTTTATGATCGAAATGTTCTTCCAGATCAGGCAAAATCTCAAAATGAAACTTAACTATCTTCGTATGATTCATACTAGTCGATTACTGATATATTTTCTTTTAAAAATAAAATAAGTGTAAAATTATATACATTCTTAAAAATATATATATTTTTTAATTCTGTTACACGCACAGATGTATATTTTTTTATATAAGGGGGAAAGAGACATGAGCGACTGTATATCGCTCATTGATTTTAACATAACCACGGAGAGTGTATCTTATTTTATGCGGTATTTAGGAAATACGGCTCATGTGTTTATAAATAAATTGTTTCCATATATTTCGCATACGCGGCATAAGAAGGATATTTTTTCCAATTTTTAGGTATAAAAAATTTTTATTAAAAATCTTTTATATGTATATGAGGGAAGGTGTTACGAGCGACTATAGGCTCGCTCTTTCGTCACTAGATGGCAAGAAAAAATCGCGGGAAAAAGGAAATATACAAATTTGAAAATTACATCAAAAAATTAGGAATTAGTAATAATTATCTCAGATCGCAGGAAATTAGGTCAGCAAAAGTTCTAGAATTTTTGTGTACGATTTACGACGCATAAGTTAAGAAATAATTATTGTATGTCAGTATTAATCATGTTTAGTCTTAAGATAAGGTGAAGTTCAGATGTTAGGTTTATACTAAGGTATCGAATAAAAGAAATCAAATGCTAGCGATCAAAAAACGAACTAACAAAGATATTATTTGGCGCCGAATATTTGCGTATGTTTAATTTAACTAGCGATAGCGGCTTCTTGGACGACATATTTTCATCTTGGGTTTCTCAGAATTGATATTGAGATGATGAGTTCAAACACGGCACAACCATGGAGAACTAGAGGGGTTCGATTTGTGAATCATTAAAAAGAGTAGGAATGACGCATGTTTATGTATGTTAATGATGTGCTATGATTGGGCGAAAGAGTAAAAAGATGCATGTGTGAGTGAGAAAGGGAAAAGAGTAGTGTGACCGAAGAGGGAGTTTTAAAAAGATCGTGACACGGCGAACGAGAGAATGAGAACAGAAAAACTCTTGATTCCCTCGGAGTAGGTACTCGTCGACCTGACTCGGG
>NC_046661.1:39696067-39699616 GCF_010883055.1 Belonocnema kinseyi | reverse complement strand
AAATTAAATATTTTCCCGGTTCCATATAAATGGTTCACAATCCATACTGAACCCACCAATCAGACAACGAGCCAGCAGAAGGTGGATTTCAGCTTGTTACACAGTTTAAAAAGTTCCCAAGATTGAGAACACTGCGCAAGCGCTGCAGCACATATAATTGATTTTATTACTTGTTAAAGTTAAACAAAATTATTTCTTGTTGAAATTATAAATGTAGCTAATGAAAAAATTAATAATATTTGAGACCTCAATGACAAAAATAATTAAAACATATACATGATCAGAAGAATTAATGAAAAATATATGACTTATATCCAATATAAATATAATAATAATTAGAATATGTAAGACTACAACTTAAGTTGCAAAGTAAAGAATCTTTGTTCCTTTGAAATCTTAAAAATTTCAAGTTTTGAAGGAAATATTTTTAAGAAGTAGTGGTAGTTGTAATTAAAATGTTTCAGGGAATCATTTGGAAAGAAGTCAATGACACGAATGATGAAATGAGAAAATGGGTTCAATATAATGTATATATTTATTTAAATTGAACCAAACATCATATATACATTTATATAGTTCAATAATTTATTTGTTTCTTAATCTTGAAAGTTTTTTTCTCGCTGCACTCAGCCCCTAATAATTTATTTAAAAATTTTAATTTGAAGGAGATTTTGAATTAAATAGTTAATTATATTATTGCAAACCTTATTTCTAAAATAAAAAGACTATAAGCTATTAAAATCTATAAACAAACGTACTGTACTCATGACGCACAGTTGGAGGAAATGCACTTTTTTGATTCAAAAATGTCCAGAGCCTTTTCAATTAAAGATCATTAAATTCTATTGATCTAGACTCTCCGAAATTTTGTCTCCTCTATTTTTTTATTAATAATTTTTTCAGTCAAAGTATGAGCAAAGTCTTATTATCGGTGAAAAACTTTTTTTTTTCTAAAAAAGCTTCCCATTAATGTAGGAATGACCTTTAATAACAAAAATAATTTAAAAGTTTATAATAACCAATGTGATAAACAATTTTTGTGTCAAAATATTAGAATTTGAGATCTTTCAAATTATAATTTCCTTCAATGGTCGAAACGACTTCAAGTATTCCTTAAAGGAATAAATATTTAATAATATTTAATAAAATATAACAATTTTAATTTTTGTAAACAAATTAGATAAACAAATAAAAAATGTTTGCTCTTTCGCATAGAACATTTTTTTTGCACTGGAAATGTTTTAAGCTATTGGACGAATGACTGCTAGTCACAAAAATATTAGAAGAGTTAATAATAACCACTGTTATTAACAATTCTTGTGACAAAATATTTAAACATAAGGTTTTATCAAATTTATATTTTCTTTGATGGCCAAGTCAGTGGGCTATTGTCAATATTAATTTTAGACAATATAAAGTTTGCCTGATCAGTTATCAAAGCGTAAAAAATTGTTATGTACAAGATTTCAGTTATTCTATGCTTTGAGTAGAAAAATTATTAATAAAAAAATAGAGAAGACAAAAGTTCGGAGCGTCAAGCTGAACGACAAAAGTGAATTTCCTCCTACACTCCGTCATGAGTACGGTACGTTTGTTTATAGAGTTTAATAGTTTATAGTCTGTTAATTTTAGAAATGAGGTTTGCAATAATATAATTAAATATTTAATTCAAAATCTCCTTCGAATAAAAAATTGTTAAGAAAATTATTAGGGGTTGAATGCAGCGAGAAAAAAGCTTTCAAAATTAAGCAACAAATAAATAATTGCACTGTATAAATGTATATATGATATTCGGTTCAATATAAAAAAAAATATATACACTATATTAAATAATATTAAATCCACTTTCTCATTTATTAGTCTTTTCATTAACTTTTCACCAAATTATTCCCTCAATATACAATATACGTCATATATTTTGTATTAATTCTTCTGATCATGTATATGTTTTAAATATTTTTGTCATTGAGGCCTTTAATATTATTAATTTTTTCATTACATACATTAATAATTTTAACAAAAAATAATTATGTTTAACTTTAATAAATAATAAAATCAATAAGATGAGCAAAATAAATCACAAAAATATAAAGTTTGAACTGCTTTCAAAATGTATCTCAAAATTAAATTTTATTCATATTAAACTACATATTTTCATCACTTTTTCTTTTTTTTTTTAAATCAGTAATAGTTAGACTTATTTTTTCATCTATTTTTTTTTTGTTCATTTGCAAACAGTATCAAGTTTTTTTATTATTTTTGCTTTTTCTTAATGCAATTCAATGAAAAAGAGAGACCTACTTTTTGTGGCGCCATCTGTTGGATTAGTTTAACCGACAATTCCCCTCCGGATCGTAAGAAAATAGAAAAGTGGGGGCGATGCAAGGGGCTGGTTCGTATGTTGCGTATTTGTTTCTCTTCCGCTTGAAGACGTAAGCAGCTGTCGCGATGGTGCGTTGTATTTTACGTCCCAATAAAATCCAAATTAATCTGTGCAATCCCTTTCAATGAACTAAAAATTATTAAACATTATTTTGTTTTCAACATTTTTGTTTTCAGTCGGCCCATAAAACTTTTATCATCAAAAGGAAATTAGCGAAGAAGCTTAAGCAAAATCGGCCAATCCCACAATGGGTCCGAATGAGGACGGGTAATACAATCCGGTAAGTTTTTAATTGTTCAGTATGCCTTCATGAAAAAGCCGGCAATTTCGCGAACATAAGTTTGTTTTTGTTTGCAATTAGAATGTTTTAAACAAAATGTGCAGAAAAGTTACACATAACCTCAAGGTAAATGAAAAACATCAAATATGGATGATACGAAATAACTAATTACGAATTTATCTTTTAAAATTTCTTACATTTAACAATGGCTATTTTTCTCTACAATCATGTCACACATTATTGCATTTTTAGGTTATGCTAAGACGCTTTGTATATATTTTTTGCTGTCTCGAATTCTTGTGGAAATTTAGTATTACATACTTTGTTCCTTCACTTGCATGATTTTTAGCAATTATTTTTTCTAAATTTTCACATAAGCTCAAAGCTTAATATTTTAAATGGTTTGAAAATGATTGAATATAAGACATTTGAGAAGAGAACTTGAGTGTAGTAGAGCAATCTGTGTAGTCCAGTCAAAGGCAGTGTTGCCAGATGGGTGGAACGGTTTATCTCCAACTCTAACCTTATTTATCCCTATATATCGGCTGAGATCCCTAAATCTTCGAATCAAACAAAAAAAATGGGTAACTGCTGCCTTGCTCGTGCATGCTGTATATATAAAAGAAAAAAAGTAGATAATTGTGTTTGGATATAAAATATATTTTCAAATTACCATAAAACACCAAACGGCAATTAAGGGCATGTGATACTTACAGTTTCCGCGGCTTTTTTTTCACAAAATGAAAATTTTTAAAAAATGAATTCGGAGATGCTATAAAATATCATAACGGACGTCCCCGGACTCTTTTTTGAAGGATAATAATACAAAAATTTATTGTGCTAAATAAAAATTTTATGCATATGTATTATTTTGAGGTTAGGTCGT
>NC_046661.1:39687569-39695967 GCF_010883055.1 Belonocnema kinseyi | reverse complement strand
AATATCAAAAAAATGGTTGAAAAAAAAACACAAATAAAGTATGCGGGGACGTCCGTTAGCATGTTCGCTATCATTTCCCAAATTTTTAAGACAAAATATTGATTATTCTAGAAAAAAATCCGTCGGAACCTAAAACTGGTAAAATCGATACTAACTCCTAAGCACTATGCAAATTAATCAGATATTGCTAAATTAAAACTTTTTTTAATTAAACCAAAAAAAAGTGTGTGGGGACGTCCGTTAGCATGGTCACTATCATGTCCCAAATTTTTAAGACAAAATATTGAAAATTAAAGAAAAAAAGCCGTCGGAACCTAAAACTGGTAAAATCGACAATTTTCTAAGTATCACATGCCCTTAATACTAAATTTAATTTATATTTCGTCATTCTCCAAAAACATGTGAAAAATGAAAATATATATATATATATAATGATGTAGTACACACTTTTATCACAGAACTTACAATATATATTTATGTTTTTTTTTTTGGAATGCAAAGCTGCAGAAGATCATTAGTTCGAAATCACAATTAAACAAAAATTTAAAATAAACAATGATTTTTTACATATCATTAAGCGCATCTAGCATTTCAATGGAAAAATTGCTTTCATAAACATTTTCACTAGTGAATTTTTCAAAGTTGGCGCAAGTGATTGGCTTTATTAAAAACCTGATTCTCATAAGAGCGTTGACAGTTTTTATATTTAGTTTATTTCGAAGTTTGTCTTTCAAAATGTTTACAATAGAAAACCCCCGCTCTACCGATGCATTGAAATTCACTGAAACTTAAAACTATTCTTGGAAATAAATATTTTAAATACTTTTGCTTGAAATCCCTAATTTTTACCCTAAATATTTCACATCTCTAGACTCATCCCTGAGACGCCTGAAAATCTCTAAATCTAGGAATTGAATCCCCAATCTGGCAACACTGGTCGGCGGGGAACAAATATCACTTAAAAAAAAATTCGGAAAAGTATCCTTTTTTTCACAGATACGTTGGCAACGGCTTTCTAAATATATTGTAAAAAGTCCCCAAACATATGTGTACGGCAAAGTTCCGAAATTCTGGAAAGTGTTAAACAATAACATGTTTTTTAAAATTACTCGAGAACTGTTGATTTTAGGTCGAATATGGTGATGTGAAAAAATGTTCATAATTTTATAGTGCACAAATAAGGTTCTATCTATTGTGGACCTATTATCAACGGCTGCGCTATGAAATTGGATTAGCTGCACAATTCTTTTATTTGTGAACAAATAAAATATCTCAAATATCCTGGTAAAAACGTTGGAAATATATCAGACGATTTGTACTGGAGCAAATGCAGGTTCCTGTTAACAAAAAAAAACGACTAAGTAATTTGCATGACAAACTATCAGTATAAAATGAGCTCAACTTCAGTGTAAAATTTGATATGTTTAAGGGGATGCGTTTGAGATGAAACTTCTTGCAAGTGTTCCTCCATTTTCATACAATACATTTTCCAATTTGTAGGCCAGAATAATAATATTTAGGGCCTCTTTTAAAGCTTTAAACAAACAAATTTCAAAATTTAAGCAATGATGTCAGAAGCAGCGGTGATTATGAGTCCTAATGGCAGCAATGGGAGCGGGGGCGAGAACGGTTACCTCTTTCAATGATATTGAACCCTTCGAAATTTTTTTGCTCACTTTTCCCGACAATAGACTTGGCCTTCGGGTGGCCGTGACATCACTGCAATGCAGGTTCTCAATGAGGAAAATTTCAAAAATAAAATTATAAAATTAATGCAATGCACATTAGGCCATCTTTTTATTTGATGAAAAATATATTATGCTTGATAATTTGAATAAGAGTAATTACAAACATATCCTTAAGAGCCTATAAAAAACCATAATTACAAAAATGAATTTTTTATTTTCAAACGCAGTGAAGAAGACAATAATCAGGGAAAACATGAAAGAGTTCGGGCATTTTCGATAAAGTGAAATTATTTGTATTATTATTTAAAAAAATATCTTCTTTGGTTAATAATTCCAATACATAGTTGAAAGTGAAACTACTTTGTTTAAAATTAATTTATTTGGTTGATGACTGATCATTTTAGTTGATAAGAATTTTTTTCAACATTTAATTACTTTCTTAGAAATTAAGATTTCTAGTTGACAATTAACTATTTTAGGTGGAAATTTAAGTCGTGAATATGTGGTTCAGAATTTATCCTCTTAAGATGAAAATATAAATGTTTGGTTAAAAATTCCTGTATTTGATTGAAAATTCGAATTTTCTGGGAGATTATTTAATCTTGTAGGTGACTCATTCATTTTTTAGTTTAAAATTGCTTTAAAAATTAAAATATTTTATTGAAAATCATGTTTCTTGTGTAAAAATCATCTTTTTGGTTGAAAATAAGTTTTTTCTAATTTACAATTCATTTCTTTAACTGAAAATGTTACTGTTGCAATTTTTTGTCGGAAATTGATCTTTTTAAATATAAATTTAACCTTTTTTGTTAAAAAATATACTATTTCGTTGAAAATTTAATTTCATTTAATTAAAAATTCAATTTTTAATGAAAATTTAACTATCCTATTTTTAGTTGAAAATCTATCTGCTTTAGGTGAAAATTTGTGTTTTTTGTTAGAAGCGTACTCTCAGTTGTTGAAAATAGATCTTTTCGGTTACAAATTAATTTCTTTGCTAGAAAATTAAACTATATTGCTGAAAATTTCTTTATTATGTTTATTTTTAAACAATTTATTTTGCTAACTGAAAATTTAACTATTTTATGTTTGTGTTTAAAATTGATCTTTTCAGTTAAAAATGCATGTAATAATTATAATTTTTCAATAATTAATCATCTTATTTGAAAATTGACTCGATCTATTCCAATTTTTGTGCAAAAGTTACCTTATTCTTTGATAGGAGCGTAATCTTTTTCGTTAAAAAATTATTTGTTTTGTAGGAAATTCAAGAGTTCCATTTTTTTAACAACTCATCATTTATCTGGTCGAAAAATAAATTTCCACTTAAAGCAATGAATTGTCAATTAAAAATCTTAATTTTCAACAAAGTAATTAAATTTTGAAAAAAATTTTCATCTAGTCTAAAATGTTTAAATAGTTATCAACCAAATAAATTAATTTTAAACAAAGTAGTTTCACTTTCAACTATGTAATGAAATTATTAACCATAGAAGATAATTTTTTAACGAAAAACGTGATATTTGATATTTTAATCAAAAAGGATTTTTAATTTTATTCAAAAAATAGTTGAATTCAGCGAAATAATTGAGAACCTGCATTGCAGTGACGTCACGGCCACCCGAAGGCCAAGTCTATTGTCGGGAAAAGTGAGCAAAAAAATTTCGAAGGGTTCAATATCATCGAAAGAGGTAACTGTTCTCGCCCCCACTCCCATTGCTGCCATTAGGACTCACAATCACCAATGCTTCCGATATCATAGCTTAAATTTTGAAATTTACTTGTTTAAAGCTTTAAAAGAGGCCCTAAATATTATTATTCTGACCTACAAATTGGAAAATGTATTGTATGAAAATGGAGGAACACTTGCAAGAAGTTTCATCTCAAAAGCATCCCCTTAAACATATCAAATTGTACACTGAAGTTGAGCTCATTTTATACTGATAGTTTGTCATGCAAATTACTTAGTCGTTTTTTTTTTGTTAACAGGAACCTGCATTTGCTCCAGTACAAATCGTCTGATATATTTCCAACGTTTTTACCAGGATATTTGAGATATCTCATTTGTAGGTGATCTTCTTAATTCTGAAAAAAATGGTTAATTTGTTATTAAAAATGCAGATACTGCAAAAAATGTGAAGCAAAATTAGGGATCATTCAAAAATTATGTAACGTGTTTTTCTTTTGTTTAAATAAAGAAGAGAATATAATTTCCGTGATGTGAACAGTGATACATCGATGTGGAAAAAAGAAAAACGCGTTAAGTAATTTGTGAATGGTCCCTTAGGCAAAAACGCCGCATCTGCAGAAACTGCTTTCTTACGAACACTGAGCCTTGGAAAGCAGCCTTGGTGTTCGTAAGAAAACAGTATCTGCGAACATTTGGAATTTACGGCTGGCTCGTCTTATTCATTAACTTTAGAAAATATTTATTTTAATCTTTCTTTATTATCAAAAACTGCTATTATAGCTTACAGTAGCTTACTAAACATCGATATATAATATATCGATAAATCGCATAATTTATAAATCGGTACAAACACATGCTCGAAATAATTTTAAAGGTACACTTCAATAGTAATTAGAAGTATTATCAGCTTTTGAAATAGAAACAAATACGGATTACTTCAAAAAGTCGAAAATTTCGTTGCTAAAAATTCTTTTTAAATTTAAATAGCAATTGTTTTTTGTACCTTTATTCAGCAATCAACAACTGGTCGAAGTAAATATATTGCTTCCTTTTCACAATTTTTATAATTAGTTGTGTTCATTTTGCAATTGTTAATAGTTTTATTTGTAGATACTGCGTTTGCTGAGGTACCGTATTCGAGCCTCCGTGTTACAATTCTTGCAGTTACGGAAAAGTTTCTGTAGACACTGTTTTCTTAGCTAACACGACTCGCCAGAATTAAAAGAGGCGGCTTTTTTGCAATAATTATTTAAAAATTATTTTTAATTTTATTAACAATTTTAAAAAAACCTTTTTCATCAACGATTTTATCTTTTTTTTTACGATTCCAACGATATAAAAAACTCATTTTCGACTTTTTGTAGATACTGCTTTTTAAATATCACGGCAGATATATTAAACTAGTTAATTAACCATTTAAATTTTTTATTAAAAATTGAAGAATTTTCAATTCGAAACTATACAAATATTAATTTTTGAAATAAAAAATTATTTAATCATAAATTTTTCAATTTTGAATGTCGCAAATGCGAAATTAGATGCTGGATGTTAATGTTTTCAATAAGGATTTGTACTTTATTTAATACAAGCGTCTGTCACTGGCAATGCAACATGTGTCCTGATTCCCGCGCGTGCGCAGTGAACGCGTTCTGTCAGTACTCACGTGCCAGTGACACACACACACACACATATATATATATATATATACTGGATACGAGATGGCTTGAGGCAAATTGAGAGAGGGTTTTAACACTTAGCGCCCTCGTTGGTCATCCAGTGAAGTAAGTGAAACGAGCGCGAAATTCGAAATGTGTAGTTTATGAGAACAAAAGAAGGAGCATATTTTATTTATTAGAAGAATATAATTGATATGTTTTACATAAAGTCTTATGTTGTACTATTCCCATTTTTATCGAAAACAATTTTTTATAGTAATTTTTTAATTTAATTTTAAATTGATAATTAATATCCTTTATGAAAATTGAACAACTTTAAATCCAAATTTATTGGTTCTACCTTACATTTGATCTTTTTCGATGAAAATTTATTGTTGGTTAAGTTTACAGTAGATGGAGAATTTCTTTAGAAAGTCAAATATTTGGTTGACATTTTATGTCATTTTGAAGAAAATACATAAATTAAAAAAAATGGTTAAAATTGTTTTAAACAAAATAGTTAAATTTTGTAACAAAAGGTAAATTTTTATCCAAAAGCCTGAACTGTATACTAAAAAAACCAATTTTTAATAAAATACATGAATTTTTCACAAAAGAAATTTATTTTCCACCAAGACTAGTTTTGTATACAAAAAATCAATGTTTAATCATAATTAAATTTTCGACAAAAAAGATCAATTTTCTATTAAGAAACACGAGTATTCAATAAAATACAAAAATTTTCAACTAAAAAAGTTCACTTTTCAATAAAACATAGAATAGTTAAATTTCTAGTTAAAAAGTCGATTTTTAATCCAAAACAAAAAGAATTTTCTACAAAATAGTTAGATTTTTAGAAAACAATTTTTTCCAACTAAACTTATGATTCACGAACCAAAAAAAAAACTAAATTTTCAACTAAGCAGGTCCGCCTTCAACCAGGAAATATAAAAAAACCGTTCAAATTCTTTGAAATCGATTGAAATGAAAATTCTTTGGAATGTTTTAAAATATTTTAAACGCTTTAAAATCTCTTGAAGTTTTTCAAAGCTCTTGAAAATTCCTTGCAATTTTAAAAATTCGCTAAAATATTTCAAATCCTGTAAAATCTCATACTAAATTATTGAAATCCATTGAAAATTCCTTGGAACCTTTTAAAATACTCTCAAATATATCGAAACCTCTAAAATCTTTTGAAACGCCTTGACATCTTAAAGATTTCTAAAGTCCTTTGAAATTTTTTAAAATTAACCTGCCAAACTTGTTTAAATTCTTTGAAATTCCTTTCAATTATAAAAATAAGTTGAAAATTCCTTGACATCTTTCATAACATCCTCAAATATTTAAAATCCTTCAAAATATTTTGAAATTTTTTAAAGCTCTTGAAAATTCCTTGAAATTTTAAAAATACCCTGAAATATTTCAAATCCTTTAAAATCTCATATTAAATTTCTATAATCAATTGGAAATCCATTGGAACCTTTTAAAATTCTCTCAAATTTTTCAAGTCCTTCGAAATATTTTGAAATACCTAGAACTTTTTTTTTTTATTTCTGAAGTACTTTGGAATTTAAAAAAGGGATCCGTTTAATTTCTTTTTCATTCTTTTAAATTCTTTTAAATTATAAAAAATAAATTGAAAATTCCTTGACATCTTTTAAAACATTCTCAAATATTTAAAACTTAAAATGCGATTGCGTAAATATTACAAAAATTTAATTATAGGATCTAAACCTATATTTTGTTCTGAGCAAATTTTAACAAATATTTTGTTTATTTACTATGTTTTCATTAGCATTTCAGTCCTGAAACTCATTTCACAGTTTCATTTAACATTTAGATTTTAATTGTTTTATCGCTTTGTTGTTGCATTTTTTCATGTTTATTAGCTCATAATTTTTAAATATTAGAAATATTGTATAAATTTAGTTCTGATCGAGGACAATATAATCCTTAAAAATTTTCAACTAAACAAATATAAAAATTAAGTGTTTTATTATTTAGTTTAAAAATCGTGAAATATTATTTCCCAATTTAAAATATGAGACAAATATTTTTTTTTTGTTTTTCATCAATTATTTTTTTCACGAACTGAAGCGAATTATGAAAAAAATTACAAAAATTTCATTTCAAAAAGTTTTATCTCCAATTCTTTAGAGTAAGATGAAAATTTCTTCAGACTGACAAAACAGCGTTAATTTTTAGAAAAACTGAAAAATGTATTTTACGAAAAAGACCAACTTTAATTTTCCCCTTGAGATTTTTTAGATTAATAGTAATATGAAGGAGATCCTGTGAATTTCGTTCTCGCTGAACTAAGTAGGAAAATTCAAAATTTTTGACACTTGATAATCAAAATTTTGTAAAGGCCACGGTTTCATCTTTCATCTACAGTTCATTCACCTCTTCTGCAAATCATCTTTATATCATAACAATAAAAAAAAAAAATACTTCTCAAAAGCTTGGTATAGTGAAAATAGTAGTAAAATAAATGTTTAACCAAGAAGAAGCTATTCTCGAAATATTTATACGTGAAAAATTACATGAAAACATTTAAATTAAATTAAAAGTCAAAGTAAAAAATTAATATAAGAAAATTGTTTTCAATGAAAATTGGGATAGTTGGATTTTCACTTATAAAAATTAATTTTCGGTTAAGAAAATAAATTTTCATATAAAAACTTATTTTCTACCGAAGAGATTAATTTTTTGCATCGAGAAACAAAGATTTTTCACAAAATACATGAAATGTCAAACAAATATTTGAATTTGTAAAGAAATTCTCCGTCTACCATAAGCATAACCTATTATACATATAAATATCGATTTAAAGTTGTTCAATTTTCATAAAGCACATTAATTTTCAATTTAAAATTAAATTAAAAAATTAGTATAAAAAAATGTTTTCAATAAACATTAGAATAGTAAGATTTTCAGTTCTAAAAATGAATTTTTGTTTAAGAAAATGAATTTTCATATAAAATTTATTTTCCGCCGAAAGCTAAAGAAATTCTCCATCTACTGTAAACTTACCCTACAATAAATTTTCATCGAAAAAGATCAAATTTAAGGTAGAAAAAATAAATTTGGATTTAAAGTTGTTCAATTTTCATAAAGGATATTGAATATCAATTTAACATTAAATTAAATAATTACTATAAAAAAATTGTTTTCGATGAAAATGGGAATAGTAAAACATAAAACTTTATGTAGAA
This sequence comes from Belonocnema kinseyi, assembly GCF_010883055.1. Lineage (NCBI taxonomy): Eukaryota > Metazoa > Arthropoda > Insecta > Hymenoptera > Cynipidae > Belonocnema > Belonocnema kinseyi. Next base: position 39,687,719 of record NC_046661.1, on the reverse strand, counting down.
CATATCAATTACATTCTTCTAATGAATAAAATATGCTCCTTTTATTCTCATAAACTACACATTTTGAATTTTGCGCTCGTTTCACTTACTTCACTGGATGGCCATCGAGGGCGCTAAGTGTCAACCCCTCTTTCAATTTGCCTCAAGCCA
>NC_046661.1:39677530-39687469 GCF_010883055.1 Belonocnema kinseyi | reverse complement strand
TGTATATACAGGTGTGTGTGTGTGTGTATATATATGTCAGAATGCAGATATCTCTGACATGCGCAGTAGTGATTCCTGCGTATTTTTAAATTGACACATGGCGTTGTGTCGTTAAAAATTCACCTATGTGGTTGAAAAGTCATATTTTCGGATGAATCCACTGTAAAAATATATACACATTTGCAGAGAAACAGCGGGAAATAATAGCTAATAGGTCATTTTTCAGTCAAAGTTTTAACAATATTTGTCAAATATATGTCACGTAATTTATAAGATACATTAATTAAATGTTTCCATAATACAATGTATTCGTTTTTGAAAATTCATTATATATTTCGACTTTAAATCTTAGGAATTTAAAGTGTTTCATACTGCATTAAAATCAATTGAAAGAGATTATATATATATATAATATACAAGAATAATATAAGACCCTGTGATCCTATTCGCGAGCTTCTTACCTAAAAACCAGCTGATGTGTAAAACGTGAAAATTATTTCGAAACTATTTATGAAAAAAAATGAATCACCATTTTTAAACCCTTAAAACCCCTAATTTTATAGTTTTTATTTGTTATTTCAAACTTCTCAAAAATTCATTTAAAGAAATAAATCAAATAAAAAAATTGTTCAATCCTTGGGGAAAATTTGTTTACAAGTACGAAAAAGTATGGCTATTTTTACAGGAAAGCACCAACGAATACAATAATTTTTAAAATACTAAGAAATTCAGGTGGCCGTTTTAATCAAGGGTACAAATTTCCGGTCATTTCCCGGTTCGCAAAAAATTATTGAATCCTTTTTAGTTCTTTCGAATTCTTTCCTTTTCCATTTTTTTTTTGTAAGTCTTAGTTGCTGCGATGTACCCCTATAAGCATTATATTTCTTTGGAAATTCTTTGAATTATTAATCAATTATATTTATTTCTTTGAAGTTGTGAATTCTGAGTCAGACTAACAATGACTGCCACCGGAATAACGAATATTTAGAGGCTTCCCTCAAACTAACTCCAGATTTCTTGTGATTTACAACTAGACTCCCTCAAAAAGTTAATCGCGCGGGACTCGAAAAATTAAAAAAAAAAATTTAATTAATATATTCCTAGAGCCCTTAATGAGCCCTAAACTATTCAATAAGCTGAATTTTTTGTAAAATCATTTTTATAACGTTTTACAGCAATCTTAAACCAACTTATTGTAAAGCTATTGCAAACACTATTTTTTACAAAAAATACGAAAGCCCAAAATTTAGGACCACGGGCCCAAATTAGTCCTCAATGAGCCCTAAATTATGCGAGGAGTAAAAATGAGTTTAATTGTTTTCTTCATGTATTTTTTATAACGTTAAGGTGGCAGAACACCATGTATAACCAAAAAAAAGGGTAAAGGAAATATCACGCGATCTTCGGTCGATGATTTTTCAGTAGCCTTAAATGAACCTGAAATTATGCAAGAGAAAAGAAAATATTTTGTTTTGGCAAATTTGTTTAAACAAAAATTTTTTAATTAATATATTCCTAGAGCCCTTAATGAGCCCTAAACTATTCAATAAGGTGAATTTTTTGTAAAATCATTTTTATAACGTTTTACAGCAATCTTAAACCAACTTATTGTCAAGTTATTGCAAACACTATTTTTTACAAAAAATACGAGAGCCCAAAATTTAGGACCACGGCCCAAATTATGCGAGCTCTAAATTACGCGAGGAGTAAAAATGGGTTTAATTGTTTTCTTCATGTATTTTTTATAACGTTAAGGTGACACAACACCATGTGTAACCAAAAAAAAGGGTAAAGGAAATATTACGCGACCTTTTGGTCGATGATTTTTCAGTAGCCTTAAATCACCCTGAAATTATGCAAGAGAAAAAAAGAACATATTTTTTGTTGCAAATTTGTTTAAAAAATAATTGTTCAAACAATTTATTGTAATATTCAAATACCATATTTATGGAGCCCAAAGTGAGCCTTAACATGGGGTAACGGAAGAAAATGGTTTACTTCATTTTTACTAGAATTGTTTAAACAAAAATTGTTTAAACAATTTTTTCTAATTTCCCATTATCATATTCCCAGAGCCCTAAATGAGCCCTAAATTATTGTATAAGGTGAATTTTCCGTGAAATCATTTTTAGCACGTTTTACAGCAATGTTCGGCCAGCTTAACGTTAAGCTAGCGCAAACATTATTTTTTTGTTAAAAAAGAGAACCCAAAATTTAGGACCACAGGCCCAAATTAGCCCTAAATGAGCCCTAAATTATGAAATAGGTTACATCTCTATACCTTCATAGTGTTGTGCCAGCTTAATATACCCCATTTCTTGAACTGTTCAATGGCATGAATTTAAAAAAAATTAATCTGGGTACCTCGAATTTTGTATTTTTCAAAACTGTCTTAAATACTTTTCAGTCTTCAAAAATAATTTGAAAAATACTTTTTGAAATCCTTAATTTAGAAGTTTTATTTTGCATGTACTTGAAATGTTGCAAATTATAAAGTTTATTATAAGTGAAAACGTTCAAAATAAACTCGGATCCGATCACTGATTCTACAGGTAGGAGGAGGGCAGAATCCTCGGGGAGAATGAATACTCCAGCAGATCAGAGAATAAGAAAAGTATTTATATTTAAATAAAGTTCAACAATACAAAAGTCACTAACAAAAGGTTCACGTAACTCAGGTTCCGCTCGACGGATTATCGCCCGCAAATATCGACCGTATTACATTTCGCTCAACGCTCAGTGCAAAAACTCCTTCGCTTTCGCTCGAACGCCCAAAAACTGCTTCCCAACGTTCAGCGCTCGTTCTCGCCGCTCCCTCGCTCGTTACGCCCTCTATTCTGTTGTTTGATTATGTCGCGAATATTTGATTCGAACTTTAGTACGTTATCACTCGACCATCCGATAATTCAACTCGTCCGCGAATTGATATATTTATTAACAAACAACCAATTTTATTTCTTTTACAAAGCATTAATACCATATCGTTTAGTGACTCGCCTGACGCGCTTAGGACGAGTCTCCGCCATTTTTTTGGAATGAGAATCTTTGTAGTTTCTGTGTTTTTCCTCTGAATCTTGATCTTCGTTAATTGCGCTTTTGTATGTTGAATCAAATTCCTCGCCCTAAAGATCTTCAGTGACTTCGTCTTCAAAAGGTTTCCAATATTTTAATTGGCTTGCGTAGGAAGTAGTAGCATAACGATGCCTTTTCTTATTGGTTCTCAGGTCTGCTACCCCATCGGTATCAGGCGGGTAAATTTTTGTTATTACCAGCGGACCTCTAAATTTTTTCTGAAGTTTAGTGGAACCTCCCGTTAATTCTGAAGCGTTTCTCATAGCAACTATGTCTCCCAAAGCGAATTTGACTTGCGATCGATTTGTATCATATCTCTGCTTCTACCTTCCTTGTTCTTCCAAAATTTTCTGACGAGCTTCTTCTTGCAATTTCATTTGTGGAGTGTAACGAGTTTCATCTTCCTGGGTAACTTTTCGCAACTCACCTTCGTCGTGACGATTTACATCACCAAATACCAATTCGAAAGGGCTCTTGTCCGTCGCCTTGTTCGGAGATTCGTTTAAGTCTCGTTGGACTTTCTTTAGAATTTTGACCCAATCTTTTCCCGTATCACTTTGTACACTTCCTTGGATCGCAGGATTTAAGGTGAAGTTAGTTCGCTCTACGAGACCGTTTGCTTGAGGGTGTCGAGGAGAGTTAAATGTGAATTTGATTCCATGTTTTTCACAAAATTCTTGGTACAGGTTGGATGTAAAACACGTTCCTCGATCGGAGTTGATCCTCTCAGGCGCACCGTAATTCAATACAAATTCTTCAAGAACTTTAATGACATTTTTCGCTTTCGTATCCCTAACCGCATACAAGTTTACAAATTTAGTTAACGTATCGGCGACTACTAAGATGTAACGGTTTTGAGATGTAGTCGTCACAAACGGACCTACATTGTCAATATGTATCAATGAAAAGGAGCGAATGCCCGGTTTGATCGATCAGCTTTCTCGCCTGAGGGCCTGATTTCACTTTTTTAAATAAACACTGTATACAACTGCGAACGTGTTGACGTACATAAAGACTCATACCTGGAAAAAATAATACTCCCTTAACTTCGCTATTGTTCTGTCTATGCCGGTGTGACTTTGAAGGTCGTGAAAACGTATCACCATACTTTTCCTCAAGGCCGCTGGGATTACGTACAATAGTTTTTCTCCTACTCGTTTATACAAAATGCCGTTTCTGAGTTCGTTAATTCGTGCTTTGAACGCTCTTTTTCAGATTTCCGCAAAATTTCAGTTTTACTGCGTCACTTTTCATCGGTATACTGATACATGAGGATCTCTTCCTCGGAGATGATAATAGAGAAAACATTAATTGACCGCTCGGGCATTTCATCTGAATCGTTTAGATCAACGGGCGCACGACTCTGAGCGTCAACACGTAGCATTGTGTCACCTTGCCGGTGAACAATGTCGAACGCGTAATCGGAAATTAAATTCGCCCAACGAATAATCTGAGGGTTCTTGGTTTTTTGACTGGTAAGATATAATAATGCTCTACAGTCGGTAATAATTCTGAAAGGAATATTCACAAGCCAAGTGCGTCATCGTGTTACCGCCCAAATAATTGCCAGTAACTCGAGCTTACTTGAGTGATAATTTTTTTCTGGTTCGCTAGTACAGCGGCTTATCGCATACACAAGATGATACTTTGAGTCATCGCCCTTTTGGAGAAGCATTGCGGCTAAGCCCTTTGCGCTAGCGTCGGTATGTAGCTCCGTTTCGTGCTTCGGATGGTAAGCTTGTAATACAGGTTTTTGACCCAATTTTTCGCGCAACGTGTGGAATGCTTAGCTCTCGATTTCTCCTATAATAAAAGGTACGTTTTTGTCCAATAAATCGTATAAGACTTTTTGAGATTTATCGTTAAACCCGCTTTTGATAATGCTTCTAATACCAATATTAAACAACTTTTTAAATCCGCCCATGAGTTGCCTGGAATTAGTATGTCGTCCAAATAAAATAAAACTTTATGATTTCGACCTAATACTTGGTACATGAGTTTTGAGAAGAAAAAAGGCGCGTTCATCAGCCCGTATACCATTCCCGTGAACTCTTCGGTTTCATCGGGGGTGATTAATGCCGTCTTTGCTGTAGCTTCCTGAGTTAACGGGACCTGAATGTACCCTTGCGCCAAGTCTAAGGTTATGAAAATTTGACAGTCTCCGATCAAAGCTAAAAGGTCATCTAAGTCCGGGAGAGGGTAATGCATCCTAATCGTTTGTTGGTTTAATTTACGAAAATCTACAACAAGTCGCGGATCCCCATTCTTTTTACGAACTAGTAACACTGGGCTAGCATACGGGGACGTTGTGTCCTTTACGAGGCCTCACTTCCTATACTCGCTTAAGATATTCTTTACGATGGTACTTTCATCGCTGCTCGCACAATAAGGCTTTTTCCACACAGGGATACTGCCTTCTTTTTCTTTTATATCCATCTCGACAAGCGAGATACATCCGAGTTTGTACATGTCAAGAGAGATGGTATGTCGTTATTTATTTAGAGTCTCTAACAAATCGTTAATGATGTCATCGGTTGAATTACCTTCCGAATTCAATTCTGCTACGGTGATTGGGTTTCTTTTCTGGGTAGAAACATCCCGATAAGGAATGCGCGATGTCTCTGCTTCGAAGATCGTGGTACCTTTACTTATAGGCACTTCGTTCTTGCTTAAATTGATAAGCGGTATTTCAAGATCGTCACCACCACTGTCAACAACCTTTACACAACAAATAGATCGAGTTAACAATTTATACTCCGCACTAGAACGAAATTAATCAACTCCAGAATTAGAAGCCTGGAGCTCAAAATCGCGTCCTCACTTTTGGAAAACTGAAGGTTGTTGCCACATTTACGATAGTTGACCGTAGGATGATCCGTGAACATGCGGCCAACGAGGATGCTGACTTCTTGATGATCGTCTGGAACTATATGGATAGTGACCTTTTGCACTGTCACTCCATCAATGGTCACGTCTGCTTTCACACTGCCTAGGGATTCTACTTTATAGTGAATAGGACCACAACACTTAAATGATACCTTCGCGTTGTCAATTTCGATGTTTAAAGTTCGCGCTAACGAGATCGTTGACACGCAATCGGAACTTCCCATGTCAATGAGACCAAATTCATTGGAGTTATAACACTTTAAGAGTCCATCCTCGTTCCTTACTCGTGGACGTTTATCCGGATGTCGACGTTGATCTGATCTCCAGCATCTCCTTCTTTAGGTGTAGAGATTGCCTTTGGTTTCGATGATTGAGAGCCTCCTCTCTTCGGGTTTGGAGAATTCTGTTTGTAGGATTTATGTGGTCCTTTATTCTTTCCAGACGTTGAGAGTTGATGCGTTGATACTCTACGATGTCCCACAGCTGTTCGTCAACGGTACTATGGGTACGTGCAGCCATCGAACTGCAAGTGTCCTTGGACCATAGTCCCAGTAAAAATTTCTCTTTTATTTCTTTAAAATTTAATCCGAGTTGCATACACAATTTAACTTTTGAATTTAAGTATGTGCTCAAATTTTCGTTTTTCTCTTGCACACGAGAAATGAGTCATTTTCTTAAATTTAGTAGCTTTATTTTCTTCGATGACGTAATAGTTCACAAAAGCTGATTGAAACTTCTGCCATTTTACGACCTCCATACTACGTAAAGTATACCAGTCTCGGGCCCCGTCGGTAAGATTCATTTTGGCTGTTTCCAGAGCGAAACTATCTGGCCACTGATGTAGGTTTTTCATGGAATCGAAGGACTCAAGTTTTGGACGAGTTGGATCAGAGTCTGTTCGCGACGACGGCCGTCCTGCAACATGTTAATCATTATTCGTTCCAGAGGGGATAAATCGGCTTGACCATCTAGAACCAGCAAAAGATTCTGTTGAATGTTTATATTTGGCTGCGCATCTTGACCTTCTGAATTAGTCTGAAATAAATTTTGACGAATTCCTATTTGGGTTGGTCGGTCATGCCACCCGCCCGACTTGTTTGTTTCTTTGTCTCTCGGCGTCCCTCTTCCCCTTCCACGTCCCGGATTTGTTCCACTCGTTTCCACTCTTCCATGATGATTTGCAGAATTTTGGCATTTATTGCTGGTTAATTATTCTGTAATCCTTCTTGAAGTTGTTAATGGAAACCTCAAAATCTTCGGCTGAGGGACCTCCTACCGTTCCTTCCTCAACCATGGTGCTCTAGGTTCAAGGATATCACTACACGAGAAAATTCAAGAATTTTCACTGCACAGCGTGCTCGCCGCCATTTTGAAAAAAATTACCACATGAATGTTCAACTTCAAATTTCGCAATTATTTTTACGTCCGCGCGAATACAAATACTGAGAGTAGGTCACTTTGATCAAAATTAAATATTCATCCTACGCCCTCTATTCTGTTATTTGATTTTGTCGCGAATATTTGATTCGAACTTTAAGGGCATGTGATACTTGGAAAATTATCGATTTTACCAGTTTTAGGTTCTGACGGCTTTTTTTCTTTAATAATCAATATTTTGTCTTAAAAATTTGGGACATGATAGCGACCATGCTAACGGACGTCCCCACACACTTTTTTTTTGTTTAATTTAAAAAAGTTTTTATTTAGCAAAATCTGATTAATTTGCATAGCGCTTAGGAATGAGTATCGATTTTACCAGTTTTAGGTTCCGACGGCTTTTTTTCTAGAATAATCAATATTTTGTCTGAAAAATTTGGGAAATGATATCGAACATGCTAACGGACTTCCCCGTACACATTATTTGTGTTTTTTTTTCAAAAAATTTTTTGATATTGCTAACAACGTGTGCATATTTGGAGGTTATGTATGTTACAATTGTCCTGTGCGTTACTTCCAAACTACACAATATTTTTGGCCGAAAACTTCGGACTTGCAAATAAACATAGTAACTATCTCCCGGAACTAACCTTGTTTGCAGGCAATCAAAAAAGTTTTTTTCATAAATAATTTCCCAGTGGCGAAAAATTGAACATTAGTTTCAAAGTGTCATGCTGTTTCGTACGCCCTCTACGCCGAAAATTTCAAAATTCTATCTACATTACCAACTAGGCTGGTAAGGTAGTTTTATTGCACCATAATTATTTTAGAGTGCTTACATACAGAATCGGTACGATAGAGACCTACATTATCGGAATGACAGAGAGCTTAAAATCACCGTAACCACAAAATAATACACATGCATAAAATTTAGTAATTAGCACAATAATTTTGTGGAAAAATGCCGGGGAAACTGTAAGTATCACATGCCCTTAATACGTTATCATAAGCAAGGAAATCTATTGAATTAAAACAAATAATTAAAATTCTTTCTGTCTAATCACAATTTATAACGAAATTATATACGAAATTATCTCATTTTTTGAACGCGATCATTTCTTTTTATAATTCTTTTGAGTAGATAACAAAATACTTGAAATATATTAGTACCATTTTCTCACACTTTGCTCATTTCTACGCAATCTATTGAAAGTTAGTTATGAAACATTCTGTAACGACAGCAATTGAGTATCAAGCCCTATTTAAAGACTAACGAATCCATACAGAATTTTTGAAAATACGATAACTTTTTAAATTTTGACTGAAACGGAGAACGTTGACTATCAAAAGTTATCTAACGAGCAACAAACGTTTCCATATAAAATTTATAATATTCTTCACATTCCAAGAAAATTGGGATGACATCTTCACGGGCATCCTTCATGTCAGCCATTTTTTAAATCCAAATTTTAAATTTAAGCATTCTAAAAATTTCGACAAATTTGACAAAAATATCATAAACATTCGTTTAAAGAAAATGGTTATGTAAGAAATTTGTTCTATGTGTCAATGATCTTTTTTCTCGCTATGTTTACAGGTACAATGCAAAGAGGAGACACTGGAGAAGAACAAAACTTAAGCTGTAAGACCATGGTGATTTTTAAACAAATAAAGTTCTTCGAAGGTGTTTAAACAATTATTTTGTATTTCTGTCCCCAACGCGTTTCAGCATTTCAATACTTATAAATGCATTAAATAAGTTTAGAAGAGAATAGATATTTATTTTTAATTTGTAAAAAAATCACAAAGGTGTTCGAATTTCAACTTTAGGCAACTTAGATAAAAAATTAAGTCTACTGTTGGAATAAAAAAAGTTATTTCGAAACCTTATTATTTTAATAGTCTACAATTGTAAGAAATCTTTATTAACTATTGAGTATAGGAATGACACTAAAAATAAGGTTTTTGTTTGGTTAAATTCTTGAATTATTAGAATAATGTGGATGATTAGGATGCTTATAAGAACGTTCTAATAAAATACTTATCATTTTGAATTACAACACTATATTGAAGTTTAAAAATATAAAGTAGGAAAACTAAATTTTGTAATTATCCGGAAGTTAAACGTGTTGTGAAAAATATATGAATTAGTAATTAATTTGCCCTAATTGTATGTCGAAACATTCGCATCCTTTTTAAATTAGTGTTTTTAATTATTATTTATTATTTTCTATGAGTATGAACATTGAGATTAAATAATATTCCTGTGAAGCATGGCATTCGTTTCAATTTACATTACCAAATTCTACTGATGCGGTACGGGGCGCTAGACTGGGTAATTATATATATAGGACATCACATTTTCTGCCCTATGAAGGTGCTGCTTTCACCGTACTACGAATTCGAATTCTTGTTTTCTCATTCTTCGTAAAATATGACGGTAAAACAGTAGAAAGATTTTTTGAGGTTAGAAAAGTTTGACATAAGCATCAATTTAGAAAAAAATCAAATACAGTCTGTCAAGTTAAAGCGTGGGTGGCTTTACTCGCAGTCGGTAAGGTGTATCGACATGATTTTGGTGTCAAAATATTAAGAAGAGCTCCC
>NC_046661.1:39674828-39677430 GCF_010883055.1 Belonocnema kinseyi | reverse complement strand
GTTAAAGGCTTCGAGACTCAGAAGACGTGCGTGAAATATACGTATAACCAAATTCTGAAAAAAGGTTATGTTCCCCAAGATTCACCACGCATTTCAAATAAATAATTAGTTATGAATTTAAAAAAATGTAAAACAACATTAAAATTGTTCATAAATACATTCGGGACGCGCATTAAGTACTTTTTTAAAAATTGGAGTTGGTTTTCATTAATGTAACGGTACGTGAGTGATGTTTGACACGTGTCAAAATCGTTTTGTACTTCGATCTTAATTAATTAGATAAAGTGAATATCTGCAGGTTGTACGTAATTAATTGGTGATAAAATCTTTTGTTTTGCTTATTGAATAAAATATGGGAATCAAACGCTTTTGACTAACTGCAACGAAAATTGTAATCCGTATGATTATAAAAATTGCAACGATGATTCTGAGGTTCAAATGATGAGATGTAAGGAGCGTCGAATTATTCTTATACGCTGGGTGTTCGGCGACCTTGAAAATTTCGTCTCCGCTACTATAGAATGTTAAAGTATACATTTTTTGTGATATTTGACTTAGAAATTATAAAAATTATTCGCTGAAATCTTCAAATAATTCAGCTTCAGAATAGACCTTTTTATTCTAGGCGTCGACAGTGCGCACGTGCCAGGATTTTACGTCTTTTCCGTATTTTTCGAACAGTTTTATGTCGAAATGCATGGAAAATATTTTAAATAAAAATAACGAAAAATCTATGTGTAAATAAATCAGAGTTTAAAGACAACAAATTTTCAAGTATATTCAGAAAAAAAGTGTTCAAAATTCCGGAAAAAAAATCACGGAAAATGATGTTCTAGGAGCAAAATTAGTGCACAAATCGGTGGAAGAGCACAGTGTTAAACAGCTTAAACGATGGATAAAATATAGGAATCGATCTTTAAAAGGAAAAAAGTGATTCAGTAGAAAGATTAGTTGAGGTTGTGTTTTGCAGGTATTAATATTTATTTTCTTTCTTTGCTAACATTTGCTTACATATTAAATGAAGCATTGTTATCGGGGTTTCGAACATCCTACATTTTTTTGATAAAAATAAAATCTATTTAAAACTTTCACTTGAGAACGCAAAACTATTATATTTATGTATTTATAACCAGTTTATGTGAAAGAAGGAAAATTTGTTAGTACATTCCTTATACCAGGAAATCACTAACAAATGGCTTTTTATTGTCTAAACTTGAAAAAGAGAAGTAGAAAATATAATATTCCCTGTCGAAAGAAAACTCTGAGTTTTCTTTAGCGAAGTAGCTTGGCCCATTTGAGTCTATAAACAAAGTCGATTTGAAACAAAATAGTCTCGGAGATAGTTTGAGAGATTTGGGCCCATTTCAAGATCCTTTTAGTGGTCGTTTTGTATTCGTCACGTACCGGGCGGGCAGAATTATTTACAGTAGTTGGTCGTGGCTAATCCGCTCTTCCTTTTAAAATTTCTCTTCAAATTATTAACACTTTTTTTAATTGATGAATTTTCTCATTATACTTATTTATAATTATAACTGATATACAATTTTCTAGTTGGATTAAAAAATGTTGTCTTTTTTGGCGTATCTCATTCCTTTTGCGAGAAACGTTCTATTAATTCCAATTTTAAGAATTAAAAAAAAAAGTTAGATATCTGAAATCATCGAAACAAGTAGATTCCGAATTATTATGTTTTAGACTGTTAACTATGAAATTAAAGAAAATCTACTTCTAAATGTTAATCCTAAAGCTTAACAAAGGACCCTTGAGCGTCGGCTACTCTATTGAGATAGCCTCTCTGCTTGTTATTTATGATCGTATTCTTATTTGAATTTCGGAAAGGATATTTTAAAGCCTTCAGACCATTTAAACGAGCTTCCTGGACCTTTAAAAATATCTACCTGAGTGCCTGCGGAGAATTTCTCTGAGCTTCTTTGACCTAAAGAATATTTAGTATATACTCAAAGATTCTTTTCGGTAGGTTTGTGTTATTTTATATTTGTATGAATATTAAATATTCAACTACACGTGTAGCTATGTAAGCGTACGGTTCTCAGTCTTAAATGTGTGCTATATTTAATAGGTTAACTCGATCTTAACCTACAAATGAATCTAACTTAACAGAACCTAACGAAATTATGCTTAACGCAACACAACTTAAGTGTTCCCGTTGTAACACAATAAAACTCATTTCATTGTACTACAGGTGGTTGAAAATTTAGACGCACGTTACGCATTTGAAAGTAGAATTGACCCCATTTCAATTAACCTGACAATGTTTTTATCAAAATGTAGAACTGTAACTTAAACATGCAAATGAAAAAGAGTTTTATTCAAAAATTTTTTCTCTGTTTTTCTTAGGCTTAAGGGATATATTTATACTATCTTTCGTGTTTACATTTTATCTTTCTTTTTATCGTAATTAAATTGATTTATAGACCTACTTCAGTCTTTTTTCTGCCTGCTTTAACGTGTCCTTTTTTCTTCGAAGGAACGATGCAATGGGTTACGCTTACGTTTAAGACCTACATTCGTTTCCCTTTTCAACATCCAGCAAAAATCAGCCATCATGACCTCGTCCCATCTACCCTGATATCGTTGTTCC
>NC_046661.1:39672414-39674728 GCF_010883055.1 Belonocnema kinseyi | reverse complement strand
GTATCAAAAATCACCCATCACGTCATGGTTGAGCCATAACCTCAAAAATGACGAAAAATTATGCACTGAGGCAAATAAATTTCAAAATAATGCCAGTGATGCAAATTTGCACTTTAAAAACATGTCGACAACTGTGAAGGATCAACCCTTGCCTGATATCAACTTATTTAACATAACTTTACCCAACAGAACCTGACCTCACATAATCTGAATTAACAGAAATTTATTGAACTACAAGTAAAGCTCTGGAAGCATATTTTCCCAGTAACAAATGTGCTACATCGAATGGGTCAACTCGAGCCTAACCTAGAAATAAATCTAACCTAGCCTAACCTCACGAAACACAATTAAACTGATTGTGTTGTCCCGTTGTTTTTGCGGTACCGTTTCATTCAGCTTCGGCTTAACCTACATAGAGGTTTAACCTATCTTAACCTAACAAAACCTGACCTAACCTAACCGATTACGCTGGCAACCCTGTTCTTGCGTACTTTCATATTTTGACATTAATAACAGTAAATGTCTGGAGTTTCATAACCGCTTGTTGCTAACATTATTCGCCTGTGTCTGTAACCAGGGCACCTCCACGTGGTGACGGTGGGCAACGGATCCACATTGGCTGAGTCCCTGGGTAAACGGCGTTCATGCCGTCATGGCAGACACAGGTAAAAAGTGTATTACGATGCAGGGAAAAACCCCAGTATCGGCGTCTGGCCAGGGTGGGAAAGCGGGCTCTCCGACGTCGTCATCATTCAACCGTAAATCTTCATCAATGGATCACTTGGTTGGTGTAGAGTCTCATGCTACAAGGAAAATAACCGCGAGCATTTCTCGATCGCATGCCTGCAAGAATAACTTAGATTCATTCTGTTACATTTGCAGTAAATATGAAGTGAGCAGTTTGCGAAAATCAATCGACGAGGAAGTGAAAAGTCTTTAAGAAAAGTGTTTTGACTGTAAATTGCTGCACCAAGAAACAAAATGGGTTCCTGACGTCATTTGCAATTCCTGAAGACTTATGTTGTATCGTCTAAAAAATTCAAACAACGAAAAGTAAAGCAAGTACTCTATACCAACCACATGGAAAAAACCCGTCATTGCGAAGGACTGCTACTTTTGCATGAATTCCGTCAAAGGGTTCAACGCCAAAAATAAAAATAACATTTCGTACATTAATATGTGCACAGTCACAAGAGCAATTGAAATCAATAAAAAAGCACGCCAGACTGATTTAAGCGCTTTAGAAGATGATAGGATGGAAGTTGAAAGTCAACGTCATGGAGACGATAGTGAAACCAGTGATCGAACAGAAAATAGTTCTGATGATTCCGATGAAAATGACGAAAAAGATGACGAATATGACGTGCATAAAATGAAATTAATGGTTCCAATATTAGTGTCGCAACTAGAACTGAATGATTTTATTAGAGATCTTGGATTACCGAAAGACGGCGCTGAATTTGCCGCTTCATTTCTAAAAAGAAGAAATCTTCTAGAGCCAAAGACAAAAGTTTCATTTTATCGCGACAGGGGCAAAGAGAATTCAGAAAGTTTTTCGTTAAAGACGAAGAGACGTCATTAGTGTACTGCACTGACGTTAACGGACTAATGAACCACTTGAAGAAAAATGTGTACAGAGACGAAGAATGGCGACTTTTCATTGATTCGTCAAAACGCAGCATTAAGGCTGTTTTACTGCATAACATGAATACTTACGCTCTTATTCCTTTAGCTCACTCAACGGTCATCAAAGAAGAATATAACAATGTTAAAATGCTTCTTGGAAAAGTTAATTATACGAATCACAAATGATAAATATGTGGTCATCTCAAAATGATAACAATGATATTAGGCCAACAATCGGGTTTCACGAGAGAGCCATGCTTTATATGCCTGTGGAATAGCAGAGATCGAGCCAATCATTACAGCAAAAAACATTGGCCTTTAATAGATTCATTCAAACCTGGTTCTCATAATATCATCAACCAAAGCCTCGTTGATCCAGAAAAAATTTTACTACCACCCCTCTACATAAAGTTTGGGCTCATGAAGCAATTTGTCAAGGCGTTAGACAAAGATGAACAATGCTATAAGTATATATCCCTTAAACTCCCTAATGTTTCAGACGCTAAATTGAAAGGAGTCTTTGATGGACCACAGATTCGAATATTGACAAGAGATACTAATTTCGTGAGCCATATGACGAAAATTTAAATTGACGCTTGGGAAAGTTTTAAAGCAGTAAACGCAAATTTCCTCGGTAACAAAAAAAGTCCAGACTACGAGAATATTGTTGCGAAAATGATAAGAAACT
>NC_046661.1:39667797-39672314 GCF_010883055.1 Belonocnema kinseyi | reverse complement strand
GATAAAAAAAAATACGTGTCTCTTATTTTTCGATGTATTACAACATATTGCAGTTTCATCAAAATCGGTGAGGGACACCTGGGATAGTTTCCTTGTTAGTTTCTAGGCGCTTTACACTTACAATTGTAGTGACTCGTTCGTACAAGAGTCGAGTAGAAGTCCGTAGAATCTTCTGCATGGAAGGCTCTCTGGAACGCTGGCCGGCTGGTCGTCGTAACGGCTGCTGTTACTGCTTTTCAATTTCCTTCCTTCTTGAAGTTCTTCAATTTCGGTTTGAGTTTCTCGTAATGATTATTTTACGTAGTATGGAACCTACTCAGTTCAGTATCCAGTTTTAATAATCATTCGATATTCCTCTGTTGACAGAAGATCCGTAGATCCTTTGGAGTTCAAAAGTCCTTCTTTTGTTCTGTAGAATTTTATTCTGTAGAATAGTTGCGGTTCGTTCACCAGATTGATCCTTTTGATCTTTTCTTAGATCGTTTGAGACAATCCTGGCAGGATCGCCATAAAATGTTACGCCGTAAATCAACGTAAGTATTTTTTAAAAAGAAGGCTCTCAGAATCACTCTGAGAACCAAGTTTTATTCAAGTAAGAATGATACAAATGTTAATAATACAGAGATTAGTCTAGAACTGAACTGTCAGATACGGAAGCGACTTCCTTTTATATCATGCGTTTGATGATAGGGGTATAGGTTAGCCGTGGGCGTAACAGTTAATATTATGATTATAAAATATAACATTAATTTCAATTAATAGTTGACTAACTTTTAATAGATTTAGTTAAGCTTTCAACAAAAAACAATTAGTTTTCTGCAAAAAAAATTTGAATAAGATACAAAATTTTTTAAAAAATTTTCTAAATTTGTTTTAAACAAAATATTTAAAGTTTTAAACAAAAAGTTACATTTTTATCCAAAAGGCTGAATTGTATATAAAAAAAGGCATTTTTAATCAAATACGTGAACTTTTCACAAAAGAAATTTATTTTCCACCACGTCTAATTCTCTATACAAAAATTAATGTTTAATCATAGTTAAATTTTCGACAAAAAAGATTAATTTTCTCGTAGTTAAAAGAAATTAATTTTTAAGCAAAAACAAAAATTCTACAAAATAGTTAAATTTTCAGAAAAGAAAGTTTTTCAACTAAATTGATAAATCATCAACCAAAAAAAAACTAAATTTTTAACAAAGCAGTTCCACTTTCAACCGGAAAAATAGAAAAAAAATAGTTAAAATTCTTCGAAATTGCTTTAAATTATTGAAATTAACTGAAAATTCCTTAAAATATTTTAAAAGATCCTAAAATATTTAAAATCCTTTAAAATATCTTGAAATTTTGCAAAGCTCTTGAAAATGTGTTGCAATTTTAAAAATACCCTTCAATATTTTAAATCCTTTAAAATCTCATACTAAATTATTAAAACCAATTGAAAATTCCTTGGAATCTAGTAAAATACCTTGAGATGCATCAAATTTAAAATCTCATATTAAATTACTGTAATCAATTGAAAATTCCTTGGAACCTTTTAGAAGACTCTCAAATTTTTCGAAACCTCCCAAATATTTTGAAAAATCTTGACATCTTTTAAAGGTTTTTCAGGTACTTTGAAGTTTTTTTTTAAACAACCCTGCTATAATTATTAAAATTATTTGAAATTTCTTTAATTTATAAAAATGAATTAAAAAATCAGGGAAATCTTTTTAAAAATCCTTAAATATTTAAAATCCTTTAAAATATTTTGAAATCTCACGAAAATTCCTTGAAAATTCAAAAATACCCTAAAATATTAAAAATGTTTTACAATCTCATACTAGATTACTGAAATAAATTAAAAATTCTTTTCAATATATTAAAATATCCTAAAATATATTAAATCCTTCAAAATCTCAGATTAAATCACCGTAATCAATTGAAAATTCCTTGGAAAATTTTTAAATACTCTCAAATATTACAATACCTTCAAAATATTTTGAGATACCTTGACCTTTTTTTAAAGATTTTTAAACTACTTCATTTTAAATTTTTTGAAATTCCTTAAAATTAGAATAATAGGATGCAAATTCCTTGATATCTTTTAAAACATCCTCAAATATTTAAAATCCTAAAAAATCTTTTGAAATTTTTGAAAGCTCTTGAAAATTCCTTGAAATTTTGAAAATTCCCTTAAATATTTCAAATCCTTTAAAATATCATATTAGATTACTGTAATCAATGAAAATTCCTTGGAATCTTTAAAATATTTCAAATCCTTCAAAATGTTTTGAAATGGTTAGGATTTCTAAATTATTTTGGAATTTAAAAACATAAGCCTTCTGAAAATTGGTTAATTCTTTGAAATTTCTATAAATTATAAAAATAAATTGAAAATTCCTTGACATCTTTTAAAACATCCTCAAATATTTCAAATACTTAAAAATCTTTTGAAAATTAATAATCATAAATAAATTGAATGCGTTAAAAATTTAAATGTATGTTTTTCAATTGGACAATCTCTAAATTAAATTATTTCAGACTGAAATTTAGAAAACCGAAAAATTTTAAAATATAAAAAATTTAACAGTTTGTAGATTTATTAAACTATTCAATTAAATTTTCAATAGAAATTACTCAAGAAGTTTGACTATTTCTGAAACGATTTTTGTATATAATTATAAAATTATATATATATATACACACACGCACACACATATATATTAGGGTATTTTTAAATTTTTAAGGAATTTCCAAGAGATTTCAAAAGATTTTAAAGGATTTCAAATATTTGAGGATGTTTAAAAAGATTTCAATGAATTTTGAATTCATTTTTATAATTTAAAGGAATTTCAAAGAATTTTAACAATTATAGCAGGGTTGTTCAAAAAAACTCCAAAGTACCTTAGAACTGGTTTAAAAAAAGTTCTAGATATTTCAAAAGATTTTGAAGTATTTGAAAAATCTGAGAGTATTTAAAAATTTTCCAAGGAATGTTCAATTGATTACGGTGATTTAATATGATATTTCGAAAGATTTAATATATTTTTTATCAGTTCATTATTTTTAAATTGTTAAATTTTTAAATAAAAAGTTGAATTTCCATCCAAAAAGTTGAACTGTATACCAAAAAAGGCATTTTTAATAAAAAGACATGAATTTTGCACAAAAGAAATGTATTTTCCATCAAGACTAATTTTCTATAAAAAATTAATGTTTAATCAGTTAAATTTTCGACAAAAAAGATTAATTTTTTGTTAGTTAAAAGAAATTCATTTTCAAACTTTTACAAAAAAAATTTCTACAAAAAAGTTAAATTTTCAGAAAACAAATTTTTCCAACTAGTTTGATAAATCATCAACCAAAAACAAACTAAATTTTCAACAAAGCATTTCCACTTTCAACCAAAAAATTTGAAAAAAAAAATAATTAAAAATTATTTGAAATTGCTTTGAATTATTGAAATGATTTGAAAATTCCTTGGAATATTTTAGAACATCCTAAAATATTGAAAATTCTTTAAAATCTTTTGAAAACCCTCAACATCTTTTAAAAATGATGAATAAAATATAAAAAATATAAAAATGAATTGAAAATTCATTGTACAGAGAGTTGTGATGTAATTTCCTATTGTCAATCATAATTAATAATTAATTCGACCTGAATCGAAAAAAACTGGGCATTTAAATCGAGGCGTGTATACCGTCGCAACAGTTCAGTTCGGCGATGACATCTCAAACTGTGCAATTTTTGAAGGAATTTCTCCAGATTTATAAAGATGAAACGTCCTTATGAAAATTGAAATCCAAAGATTATCACAATCGAATAAAAAATGAAGCAGCATATTGTAGCTTAGTTGAAAAACTGCGTAAAATTCAAGCTTCTGCCAACAAGGATGACGTAGTTAAAAATTAATAATATACGAAGCACCTACCGCAAGGAATTAAAAATGTAAAGGCCGCTCTAAACTCGGGGTCTGGTACTGACAAAATATACAAGCCAAAATTGTGGTATTTTGATTTATTAAACTTTTAAACGATAAAGAAAATCCACATAAATTAACATGCGAATATACTCATCGCTGACTGAGCCACTGTTTACACCACATTTTTCGTTTCGGTTTCCGCTTCTCCGGTTTAAATGCGGGAACTGGCCCAATTATTCCTAAAACGTCGTCTCGTTCACACATGTTTTCATGCAAAAACTAACGAAGAACTGTCAGACTTGCTTGAACGTGTGGATGCGCTACCGGCCTCTCGCTTTAACTGCACAGTCCTTACATGTGCAGTTATAACTGGAGGCCAACTGAACGTGTGTAGTCGGCTTAAATAATTCAATAAATAACATATTTTTTAAATTGCAAAATTATTATGAATTTTCATTAGCGAGTTCACGGCGTCATCCTTGAAATCTACGAGGGTGGATCAAATATAAACCGGAATTTTACAAATACTTTTCTTAGCCAATCGCAAGCACTCTCACAGTGTAGGTTCTTGTAATGTTGTGTATTAGGAGTGGGTAAAACGCTTGGTGAGCTG
>NC_046661.1:39663769-39667697 GCF_010883055.1 Belonocnema kinseyi | reverse complement strand
TAAAAAAAAATACGTGTCTCTTATTTTTCGATGTACTACAACATATTGCAGTTTCATCAAAATCGGTGAGGGACACCTGGGATAGTTTCCTTGTAAGTAGGGCTTACAAATCGTAAAGCAAATGATCAAGAGTATTAGTCTCGAAACAAACGTGTAACTAATAATAATTGTTTAGCGTTTGGTAGAGCAAAGTTTGATCATTTGGGTAAAGAATACACTTGCACTACGTGTTTCTTTTCCTCAACAAAATAAAAACTGTACAATAGAATCAGTGTTCGTTGTTGTAGCACGACGCATTGAATTCTATCTGTAATAAAGGTACAAGCTATTTTGTAGCTTGGATACGCTATAATACTGGAAAGCCAGTTTAGTTTATATAGAAATCCGATTATTAATTTTAATACTGACTCTGACAGTGACTATTTGACTGACGCAAAAATGGTAGAACCACAATCACAATCCCCTGACCATTTATCCGAAATACTTAATCAACTAAGAATGCTAACCATCGCAGTAAATCAAACTACCGACAACCAACGCGGTTTAATAGAAGAAAACGAAAGACGTCAACAAGAAATTTATAACCTAGCAAAAAAAGATGGGATTACCAGCAACGGTCGAAAGTGACGTAATGACAAGCGACAGAACAGACAATGATGACAAAGAAGATGATGAAAGGTTATAAAGAAACCTCGAAATACTTAAAGAAAACACACGTAAAAATCAAGTACAGTTACCTCCCGAAGATCCAAGTCCCGCAAAAGAAATACTCGGAACAATTGATACATTAAACGGTCAGAATGACATCGGTGTAGAAGATTTTATTAAACAAATAAAACAAGCTAAAATGCAATGCACTCAACCACTTCTTCTTCTTTCATTTATTAAAACACAAAAAATAGTAGGCCATGCCAAAAACTCTATTACATTTATTCAAATAAACACCTACGATGATCTTTTTGATGCATTTTAGCTCTAAAAAGCAAACTTGAATCGTGTAAACAAGAAAGCACAAACAGGTACGTAATATACCTGAAAAGAGAAATCGGATTACAAGTTCGACCCTTGAAACCCAGAAATATATCCGAAGCACAAAATTACGCAGCCGAATCTGAAATGTGGATTCGAGAATCACAACCTTCTCGCCCAACAGCAATTCAGCGACCGGTACAAAAGACTTATGAAACCAACTATGATCCCTCGACCCTTCGCTAACGTCACTGGTTATAAACTAATTCAAAATTCTCCCATAGATAAAAGTAAAATGTCCTGCCATAAATGTGGTAGAATGGGGCACTTTGCATCACAATGCCAAGTAAAACTCCAGGGTTTTCCCCCCGGCCAACACATAAAGAGACCACCCCAAATACACAAAATACAGGACAAAACAAATACTTTAGGGAATTCCCCGGAGGACATAGACGAATCCGAAATGACACAGGAAGAATGGACAGTTCAGGAAGAATATTTCAACCAAGCAGAATCTCAGCAATTCGCGGAGAATTGTCAGCAATAAGAGGACGAAGACTTGGACGAGAATACCGACTATTGCTAGACACAGGAGCTGCTATCAATATTTTAAAAGAACACCTAATTCTAGACGTTCCCAAATTCAAATTCTATAAAAAATTCCTAATGGGAAATGATGAACACATATCCAACGAAGCATGTTATATGAACTAATTCAATAAAAAACATTTATTTCACATCGTTCAAAAGGATTTCCTAAGTATAGAAGAAGGCATTATTGGCCAACCTTTTTAAAATAAATTCAATAAATATTTAATCAAACCAGAATATTTAGTTGTTGAAAACAAGAAAACGCCTCTAATAAAGGAAGGAACGTACCTACAAAGTAAAACCGCAACAATTTGTAAAATCAACATTCCAGAAAAAGATGAAATCATTTGGATAAAAAAACATGAAGCAATACTTGATGGACTATACTCAGTGAGAAATCATGAGTTGCATGTGCCATATTTCAACTACGAAAATAAACCGGTAATCCTCCCAAAACAGATTAGATATGAAAGAGTGACATCAATACACTCAAGGCCGGTCACGGAACAAACAGATGAATTGTCGCATGACATATCCGGAAATTACCAACGACTAAGCGAGATTATGAAACTCACTAAACTTAATGATTTAGAACCCAAAGTCCAAGAGGAGATAAAAAAGTTGATTACAATTTATCAAGAAGTATCTTCATTGCCTCAAGAACCCCTTCATGTACAAGTCTGACCGAGCATGAGATTATTCTAAATTCAGGAAAAATAGTTAATTTACGCGCAGACAAACTCCCTGAGAAACATAGAGAATTCTCATTATACGAAACAAAGAAACTTTAAGAAAAAGGAATTATACGACCATCACAATCACCTTTTAATTCTCCTTTATGGGTTGTGCCTAAGAAAGGAAATAAACTCCGAATGGTTATCGATTATCGGCAAGTGAATAAAGATACAGATCAGGATGCGTATCCTTTGTCGATGATTGACGATATTTTAGACCAATTGAGAAAGGCAAAATTCTTTTCGGCATTTGACCTCAGCGCAGGCTTCCACCAGATTCCAATGAAAGAAAATAGTAAAAAGTACACTGCATTCTCTACAACACAGGGTCATTTTGAATATAATAGAATGCCTTTTGGACTTAAGAATGCGCCAGCGACATTTCAGCGCATGATGGACAACGCCTTCCGCGGACTCATAGGAAAAAATTGTTTTGTGTATATAGATGATATAGTCATCTTTAGAAATACCCTCCAGGAGCATAATCAAAACTTACAACTTTTATTCCAACGCGTAAAAGAATTGGGTCTCCGACTCGAACCAACAAAATGTAAATACCTAAAACCAGAGTTAGAATATTTAGGTCATTTAATTACTTCCGACGGTGTCAAACAAAACCCGACAAAAATAGAAGCCATCAGAAACTTTAAAACTCTGAAAATTGTGAAAGACGTCCAAAGCTTTTTGGGTCTAGCAGGTTATTACCGTAAGTTTATTAAAAACTTCTCGACAATAGCAAGACCTTTGACAAGACTAACCCAGAAGGATACAATCTTCGACTGAACGCCAGATTGTGAAAAGGCCTTTTATGATTTGAGAAACGCACTAACAACTGCGCCAGTTTTGAGATTCCCTAATTTTAAGGAAACATTTACCCTTACTACTGACGCATCAAACCTTGGCCTGGGTACAGTATTATCTCAAAACGGGCACCCTTGTTTGTTTATTTCGCGAACATTAAACAAAGCCTAAGAAAATTATAGCACTTCCGAAAAGGAGTTACTAGCCATAGTATGGGCCATGAAAAGACTTCGTCAATACCTACTCGGTAAAGTTTTTAAAATACAAACTGATCACAAGGCTTTAGTGTGGTTACACAATGTGAAGGATCCAAGCTCACGACTCCTATGCTGGAGATTACGTATGGAAGAATACCGCTATGAAATCGAATACGTAAAAGGTAAAGAAAATAAAGTCGCTGACTGCCTTTCACGCATGTTCCCGATTAATCTTAAAGAAGTTATGGAAAATGCAGGAATATTACAAGAACAAGACTCCTCGTCACAATCAGAAGAATCAAATTTGGAATCCGACCCTGACTACGATCTACACTACAATGATTATATTAAATATAAAGAACAAATAACAGAACCAGAAAACGCGAAATTTAAACACAATGCCATCGGTAAACTATAGAGAAGCATAAATAAGCACGAATTAGGAGAATATGACGAAAATAAATGGTTCATTCATGTAGCAGAGAAAATAGATGCGCAAATAGAAAAAAGTTATTCAATAATTAGACTAATTTGTGATGACCCATTAACAACCCCATACGAAAAAGAAAGTTTAACGACAATGATCAAATACTATGCTACCCATAATCCTCACAAAGATTTCCACATATGTTTAAC
>NC_046661.1:39654527-39663669 GCF_010883055.1 Belonocnema kinseyi | reverse complement strand
ATAAAACACGTTAAATCT
Organism: Belonocnema kinseyi; assembly: GCF_010883055.1. Taxonomy (NCBI): domain Eukaryota; kingdom Metazoa; phylum Arthropoda; class Insecta; order Hymenoptera; family Cynipidae; genus Belonocnema; species Belonocnema kinseyi. The sequence goes on along the minus strand of NC_046661.1, from coordinate 39,663,651 downwards.
ACCGCATTCCACCCTCAGTCGAATGGCAACATTGAAAGAATGCATTCCACATTGACAAATTTGATCAAAACATCCTGTGCAGAATATAACAAAGAATGGGATGAAAATCTCAAATACATTAACTTTGTCATAAATACAATGAAAAATGAAAAGACAAACTACTCGCCATATGAACTCACGTTTGGCAGAGAACCAAATCTCCCATCAACTCTCCCTAGTAGCCCTAACATAACTATGAAAGACGTGGTAAAGAAATGGAAAACGAGACATGACACTAACATCAGAAGAGCTAGAGAAAGAATAGAAACAGAACTTGAAAAAACAAAAAAATGAATGGATAACAATATCGTTAGAAGACACCCTATTTATAAAATAGGACAGAAAGTTAAAATTCTAAATAAAACAAAGCGAACAAAACTTGACCCTAGTTGGAAAGGTCCCTACGAAATAACTAACATCACAAATAATAAACACACTAACGCCAATAAACGGAAACATCTACATAGAAGAAACATCTAAAGTCCACATGTACCATGAAACTTGAAAGTTGATAATTGGTATCAACATGACTTCAACTGAAGATAGAATCTCTACAATTAGTAAAACCATTAGTTTAATTAACTTAGCGTGTAGCAATAAATGTACACCCCAACAGGAAATCAAATTATTAGAAAACAGATTCTACAGATTAATGCAAAAGGAAAATATACTAAAGAAATTATTTGGTAAACAAAGAGTCAAAAGAGGCTTAGTTAACTTTATTGGTGATATCTCTAAAACTTTATTTGGCACTCTTTCTAATTCAGACGACTTACAAGATATAAATAAAGAATTTGATTAAATCTACAACGATAACCGTCAAGTCGCAAATATCATGTCTAACCATACAAAAATAATTAAAATTAAAATGATTTTGGATTCATCATCCACCAACTTAAAAATAACAGAAGAGGAAAAAGATTTAGCCAGAAATATGAGTATTAACATTAACAAGAACTGAAGAGACAGTTATATAAATTCAAAACTCTTTATTGCCGCTATAATGATCGATGAAACCACTGAAGATATGGATACGGCAATAAACGCCATTGCAGATGGAAAGCATGGCATCCCCCATCCCCAAATCCTTACTCCTGCAATGCTTAAACAAACAATTCAAGATTTTGAATACTCACATAGAACACGTTATCACTTCGATAAAAGTGAAGAAAATTACCAACACTTACTCGATATTAGTGAAATTAAAGTTTCAATAATTAAGGGATTATTTACATATATAATCCAAATCCCTGTCTTGGAAAAGGAAGAAGGATCCCTTCAACACATAATTCCCATTCCATAAAAGATCCACAACCTCTATATGTCTATTATTCCTAATTATGATTAGGTGATAAAGTACAAAGACTCCTACACACCAACTGATCTAATTACAGTACAAAAGTGTAAACAAATTGATGAATATAAAATCTGTAAACGCAACCGACCCAACATAAAACTTATCGATACTCATACTTGCGAATCTAGTATATTTAAACATGAGGAAAACAGTAAATGTAATCATTCACCTTATTTGTTACATTCAGAAACTTTTATCCCAATAACAAATGGATATATTGTAATTCCTACGAGCAGAATCAATTTAGATATTTCATGCGGAAACAATCTAAGAACAATATAAATTAAGATAGCAACTGTAATAACAAGGCAAAATTGCAAAGTTTATAATAAGCACGATGTCTTAAGAGTTAAACACAGAAATAGAACACAATGTTCACGAATGGATAAACATCACATATGACTTAAGCTTTAATCCCGACGATGTAGAAAAACTAAAAATGAAATTACTTCCTTTACCAAAGCAAATAAATAATAACGAATTGCGACAAGCACGGCTTAGTTTAGACGACACTGAAAACATATTATCAAATATAGCTAAAGACCGACGCATCAGAAATTAAAAGGAAACCAGTATTGAATATTTGCAATATGCAGGATATGCCGCCTTGGCAATAGGGATATTATGTATACTAAACAAAACAGAAACCTTCGACTGCTTAAGAAAATGTATACCAACTAAACTGTGCCTAATTTGTGTAAAAAACAACGTAGAAATTCCTCACAACGTTGTCGCATACCATGCAAACCCCGAATCAAATGAACCCTCTGCGCCTATGTTAAAACAACGTAGAGTCAAGTTTTAAGGGGCTAAAACAATTCTAAGAGGAGGGTTGTTACGCCCACGGCTAATCTATACCCCTATCATCAAACGCATTATATAAAAGGAAGTCGCTTCCGTATCTGACAGTTCAGTTCTAGACTAATTTCTGTATTATTAACATTTGTATCATTCTTACTTGAATAAAACTTGGTTCTCAGAGTGATTCTGAGAACCTTCTTTTTAAAAAATACTTACGTTGATTTACTGCGTAACATAACATTAATAATTTATATAATTGTAATAATATTTATACTATATACACCTGAAAAACATAACCCCAAAATCGACTCATGCATAAAATGAAGAATCACGCGTAACATCAAATTCGCCAATTTCTTCCATTTCTTTCAAATGGTGATCGAGATATAAATATAAGACCACCGAAGTCTTCCGAAGCTTTCAGATCGGCAATAATCGTACAGCAGAAAACCGAAGTCGAATCGTGCATTTTCGGTTTAGACACGAACTCACAGTGGTAATCGTGCACCTTCTGTTTTGCGGCTCCCAGACGCCAGGTATGGTGGGGGGTAAATTTCATCCACGATCTGGCAGCTCTGCCGCCTACCCGTGGGGACTGGGTCACTGGTTCAGGATACCAATTTCAAGGACGTTCGCCTGACCAAGCATGGGACTTTTCTACTTATTTTGATCCAACTAAGCTTCTCAATCACTATGGACGGCCCTCGGGCGTGGAAAAAGTTCATCGACCCTAAAGGATGTAAACGTGTTTACCTGAACCACCAACAAGTCGCAAGAATATACCCCAAGGAATGCAAAAATTAGATGATTTCCTTAAAGGCATGCGACACAGCTAAATACCTATATTACCGACGACAGTTTTTCAGTTCACTGAATGTTTTTTTGAACCTAAGAACTTTTCTTGTAAATAAAATATCGAGCTGAAACTTTGGGAAATGTATTAGAGTACAATAAAGTACGTTTAGGTACTGCATTTTGGTAGGAACTTCACTGAAAATCGGTCTCAAACTTTGAGAAATGCAAGAGCCGAAAGAAAACTACGTTTAAGTACAAAGCTTAATAATAAAAGATGTAAAAAATATATTTCAACAATCAATTCCAACGGCATCAGCCGGTAACGTTGTACACGAAAATACGAAACCTGGCGGCCATTATACGAGGCTCTAGTGGGTTCGTATTTTCGTGTACAACGTTACCGGCTGATGCCGTTGGAAATGATTGTTGAAATATTTTTTTCTACATCTTTTATTATTAAGCTTTGTACTTTAACGTAGTTTTCTTTCGGCTCTTGCATTTCTCAAAGTTTGAGACCGATATTTTATGTATAAAAAAAGTTCGAACGTTCAAAAAATGTTGAGGTTCAGAAAAAAGATGAAATAATTTTTAGTGAAGTTCCTACCAAAATGCAGTACCTAAACGTACTTTATTGTACTCGAATACATTTCCCAAAGTTTCAGTTCGATATTCTATTTACAAACCACAAACCACAATTCTCGAGAACAGAGTTGTTTCTGTTTCGCAGAATAAAAATGAATGAAAAAAATTAACTCTCCTTCTTTAGTTAACTTATAAAAAATAATAAGGAAAGTTCAGAGAATTTTTTTGTTGAGTTTTCGTGAAAAGTGCTTGTATTTTCTATTTTGTTGAAAATACTTATGTAATTAAAATTTTGGAAGAGAGAAATTTTTAATTTTGAAAAAGAAAATGTTCTTTTAGAATAAAAGGGAAGGTTTTGTATTTTGTAAAGAAGGGATTTTTAATTTTGAAAAGGAAAATCAAAGAGAACAATTTGTAAATTATTCTGGTTTTAAAATTTTTTTTTTTTTTTGAAGTAATGTGACAAATATAAAAATGTCTGATTCAAGTTCCCCACCATTCCAAATTTGCCGCTTCTACAACGACGGAGAAGGATAGATCTGCATTGAAGTATATCTCCGTGAAAGATACTACAAATTCTGTATCTCACCTAACCACATACCTACTGGTTTCCTGAAATTGGAATATTGCAAAATTAATTAAGAAACAGGGAAATTAAATATTTTTAAACATGGAAAAATCAAAGTAATTTTTCTACTGAAAAAGGGCTTTTCTATTTTAATTGAACTCATCCAGTGAATCCAGGGGTGGATCGAGTACCTCTTGACCCACTGGTACGTGTGAATGTAGAGTGAAAAGTTTCTTTACTACAGCCGCGATTCTCTATCAGGTTTTTTGGGTGGTTTTTCTCCCGATAGCAGAAGGTGTTGTAAAATTGCACCAAAATTGTTTATGATTGAAAGAGATCACCAGGCATTCCTCTAACAATCATTGGCTTAAGGATTTTAATTTATTTGAAAAATCGTAACTTTTGATCATCGTTCCTGATTACGGACACGTGAAGGGTTATCGCAGCGTTGGACGGCTAGTGAAAGGTTACGCATCAGGGGACTTCTAGAGTTGCAGAACTTCGACGATTTTTTCAGAGGTCTACTATATCTTCAAATGGAATTTTAGCTCGAACTTCCAGATCGTCTCAAAGGGGTGGAAATATAATTTAAAAAATAAAAGTGAAGTGATTATTTTATCGCTCTTATTGTGTATAGTCAGAATTTGAATATTGTGAAAATTTATCATTTTTTTTTATAAAGACGAGAAAAAGTGTTAATATAAAGTGCGAAATTTGATTATAACCTCAAGTAAGTCCTAGCCTAATGGAATTGAAAATACCTAAATTGCGAGCGAAAAAAAGGGCTCGGGATCGCGATCCTCCGCTCTCGTCCAGTGATGAAACTGAACCTTTACGTTCAAGAAATAAGAAAAAAACAATTAATAAGGGTCCTGTTGATCCGGGTGCAGTGGCTCAAACCTCCTTGATAATACAGGCTTTACAGTCTTCTGAAAATTCTTTGACAAGCGATATTAGTCAACCTACAAATTCAGATCTCGGAAATTCTTCTCCCTTTAGAAGACATGAAACACCTGTCTATCTTCCTACTCCCTTATCAGATAATTCAATTGCTTTGACTGGAACACGTGACTTTAATAAAATCTCAAACATAGTCCAAGGGATTTTTCCCTCTTTTGATGGAAAAAATATGTCCATCACGATGTTTGATGATCATAGCAGAGCCAAAATTTCATTAATTAATCTATCTGACATTTCATGTTTGACCATGCTCATCAGAACAAAAATTATCGGAGAAGCGAGACAGCATATACAGGATAGAAGGGGGATCACTCTTGATGAAATTGTAAAAACTTTAAATCAAATTTACTCTCAAAAAGAAGACATAAATCAACTTATGCAAGATTTAGCTAACGTAAAAATTAAACCGGGTGAAACTGTTCCCGAATATGGAGCAGGAGTAAACCTGACTCTGAATAGATTAGTTTCACAAGTTTCGGAAAATACTCCAGGAGAAGAGGTTATTGGAATGTGCAAAGCTTACAGAACTACAGCAATCGGAAATTTTTTACGTGGTTTAGATTAGAATATTTATTCCCAAATAAGAGATAAACATATTAGACAAAGCCATTGCACTCACGAATCAGGAGGATCTTAAGTTTAAGAGTTGGAAGAGAGTTCATATAGGAACGACAGCATCCGAAGCTGTTTCGAGTTCTAATATAGGACAAAACCCGAAACCAATATTTAATTCGAATAAGAGAATAGTCCACTTGCGAACGGAAAATAAATTTGAGGATAAAAACAATTTGATCAGTAAGGTGGAATGTTTTTACTCTAAAAAATTAGGACATATTAAAAGAGATTGCCCTGAATTGGCAAAGAAAGCATTTATAAAGAGCAGAGAGAAATCTAGTTGTCACTATTGTCACAGGAATAATCATACTTTTAAGGATTGTCGACGAAATAATGATTTATTTCAGAAAAGACTGGAATCTGTTAAAACAGATTCAAATAAAAGAGTCATTCTCAGACTCAGGGAATTAGGGGAGGATGGACCAGTCCCTACAGAAGAATGAAAAAATGTAGCTTTTCTTTTCGAGAAATGTATTTTTATGATCGACACTGGAGCAGGTGTCAGTTGTATTAAAGAAAATAGATTAAAGCCTTTTGTAGAGATAAATCGGAAACGAATTTTCAATTTAATAGGAATTGGCTAAGACATGATACCTCCTCTTGGAGAAGTTAGATTAATGATAAAAGGACTTGAAACCGCTTTTCAGATAATTCCACAGAATTTCCCTATACTTCAGGATGGAATTATGGGAATAACATTTTTAAAACAACAAAGAGCAGTTATAAATGTTTCAAATGATCAACTTTTTATAGGCGAGGATCGTTTCCCTTTGCTCTCTCTTGTCACTGTATAAATACCTGCTAGAACTAAAAAGACATTTCATTTGCCGTTAATTGAAACTCAACTTAATGAAGGATATGTTAGGAAAATTCCATGTTGACCTGGCATTTTTGCTGGAGAGGCTTTAGTTATTAATAAGAATGGAGAAGCGAACTTTTTTATTATAAATTCTGCCCCGAAAAAGGTCAGTTTAACTATTCCCCCTGTGACACTTGAGTAATATGACGTAGTAGCGCCTTTAAATCGTTCAAATGGGAATTCTTATTCCACCGATAGACAGAAAAATTTATCTTCCCGATTCGCGAAAATTTTGAAAGTTATGAATTTGTCAGACTTGAATAATGAAGAACAGGGAAGTGTTCTTCCAATTCTTTCAGAGTACTCCCCTCAGTTTTTCCTAGAAGGTGACCAATTAGGCGCTACGAATATTTTATCTCATAAAATAATTACTACCGACGAAACTCCAGTCAATTCTAAACAATATCGTTATCCTCCTATTTACAAGGACGAAATACGGGAACAAACTAATAAATTATTAAATTCAGGAAAAATAAAACCCTCAATTTCTCCCTACAATTCTCCTTTGTGGATTGTACCCAAGAAATCAGATTCTGAAGGAAATAAAAGGTGGAGGATGGTTATAGATTGTCGTTCTTTAAACAAGAAAACAGTTAGTGATGCTTACCCGCTCCCCAACATAACTGATATTTTGGATCAACTTGGTGGAGCAAAGTATTTCTCTGTCCTAGATTTAGCATCAGGGTTCCATCAAATTCGATTAGATCCTGATTTTCAGAAAAAACGGCTTTTCCAACGCCACATGGGCATTTAGAGTTCACTCGAATGCCATTTGGTTTAAAGAACGCAGCAGCGACTTTTCAAAGGGCAATGGACTGTGTACTCACGGGTCTCCAGGGTGCTGAATTATTCGTCTATATGGATGATATTGTGATTTATGCTTCTTCATTGGAAGAACATTCTAGGAAATGAGAGCTCTGCTTGCACGATTAAAATCTGCTGGATTGGCTCTCCAGCCTGAGAATTGTCATTTTCTTAAGCATGAAATTGCTTATTTGGGACATGTAATTTTTCAGGATGAAGTCAAGCCAAACCCAAAGAAAATATCAGCCGTGAAAGTTTTTCCGGTTTCTAAAAGGGAAAAAAAATATAAAACAATTTTTCGGTTTAGTAGCATATTACAGGCGATTTATTTCTGATTTCGCAAGAATAGCTAAACCTCTGACTTTACTTCTCAAGGACAATGTTCAATTTACTTGGATTTCAACCCAGCAGGAGGATTTTGAAATTCTTAGAGATAAGATATGTACTGAACCCATATTGCAGTACCCAGATTTTAAGAAACCATTTGTTTTGTCCACAGATGCGTCGAATTACGCACTCGGTGGAGTTTTAAGTCAGGGTCCAATAGAACAAGACTTACGTATCGCTTTCGCATCACGCACCCTTCAATGTGCTGAATTAAATAAATTATTCTACTATCGAAAAAGAATTGCTATTCATTGTCTTCAATGTAAAGCATTTTAGGCCTTATCTTTTTGGGCAGAATTTTACTTTGGCAACAGACGATAGACCTTTAGTTTAGTTGTATGGACTCAAAAATCCTGTTTCAAGATTAACTCTAAGGAGAATAAAGCTGAGTGAGTATGATTACACTATTTTGTATAAACCAGGAAAAATCAACTTAAATGCTGACGCTCTGTCGAGAAACCCCTCAGAAAGAAATTAATCCATGAAGCCAAACACCAACTTAACTGCTGCGATTACTGCAGATCGCACTATGTAGGTATGGTTGACGCTCGTAGAGATGACGATTGCAATGAAGATCTGGGGGTAGTATTGGAATGGTTGTTTTGTATGACTCTCATAAGTAAAGAAAAAGAAATTCGGGGTTAAACTCAATTAAATAAACAGGGATCTTGTTGTCAGTGCGATACGCTTCACGACGAAAGCGGACCCAAGCTAGGAGGGGGTAGGCAGTGTAAGTCTGATGATTCCGAGCTTTTGGGCCTTTTAAATACAAGTTTGCCTCAAAATCCGAAACAAGTATCTAGCCCAAGTCTGGATTTGGTGACGTTTTCGCCCCAAACTTTGGCTGGATCCCAGACAAGCAATGCCTGGAGTGAAAATCCTATTACGAGTATACGTACTGTAGGTGAAATTGAATAGAGATCTGCAAGTTCCTGGATGGGTATCCCGGTTAGCCAGATCTTAACCCTGGAAAAGGATTGTATATCCTACAGTAAAGATAAGATATATTTTGGAAAAGGGCATATTGCACATCTAATCTCTGCAGATGGATATTCAGTATCAGAAGTAAATGATAGTCTAGAGGCTAAGGGTCTTTTGCGGATTGAAGATATCCGGAAAGAAAATCCGAAGCCCGGTGAAACTATCGTTTTTAATCGTAATGGACGATTAGTTTTTAGTCTTGTTGTGAATAACAAGAGGGAAGAAGTATTAGTTATAAAAGAACTTTCAGAAGCGGTAATTATTATTATTTTTTTTATTACACCATTAAGCCATTTCCCTTTCGGGGTAGGCGTGACTCACTCGGCAGGGGAAAGGAGTAGTGTGCGGATGGGATAGAGATTTTTCAGATTGATCC
>NC_046661.1:39647261-39654427 GCF_010883055.1 Belonocnema kinseyi | reverse complement strand
TTTCAATTGAGTTTTCCAACGCATCGTGTTCAACATCGCAGCTGTGGTGTCCTATAGCTTCATCTCCGAATTGTCTCCTAAAATAGTCTCTGAAAGCCTCTATTATTCCATCTGCATCATATACCATTTCCCCCCTACTGTTTCTCATGTTAACAATTTCTGTACTTTTGTTTCCTTGAATTTTTTTATAAAGTAGTTTCCTGCTTCCTTCAAAGTCGTTTTGTATTTTTATCTCTTCTGCTGCTCTAATTGCATCTTTGCTTTAAAGAAATCTATAGAAGCTTTACAGATAACCTCAGTAAGAATTTCAAGTAAAGGAAATGATTAAGGTGAACTTTCTTGGCTCTCGGTAGAACAAATAATGAGGAAACATTTTGGTAACTCAGGACTTTTGGTAATTATTTGTTCGGAAGAAATCATCATTCCCCCTAGTAATATGAGGGATGATATAGTGAGAGAATTTCATGAATCAGTAGTAGGAGGTCATAAGGGAATCTCAAAGACCTATTGGAGACCTGGGAGATATCTATTACTGGGAAAACATGAACGCTGACGTTCAAAGAATAGTAGGTTCTTGTACTAACTTTCAGAGAAATAAATTGGAAGGAATTGGGACAAGACAACCCATGATTATCACTGATTCTCCAAGGGGACCTTTCAACAAAATTCAAATTGATTTAGTTGGACCCCTTCCAGTATCTTTGAAAGGAAATATTTATATTTTGACTATTCATTGTAATTTTACAAAATATTCTGATGCGATACGGTTGCCCTCGTATAATTCACACTGAGCAAGGATCAAATTTTATCAGCCAGTGCATTAAAAAATTTTGCAAAATTTTTCACATAAAGAAAATTCAATCAACTGCGTATCACCCACAAAGTTTAGGATCATTAGAACGTAGTCATCAGACATTGATTGAATACTTAAGACAATTCGATACTATCACCAATTGGGACGATTGGCTTAGATTTGCTGTGTTTTCTTATAACACTAGCATACATGAAGCTACAGGTTTTGCTCCTTATACGTTATTATTCGGAAGAGAGGCTAATATTCCAAATAGTTTCACTCTTTCAGAATCAGATAAGACTTATCTCGGATATTTAAAGGGACTCTTTCAGAAATTGAATAATGTTCAGTCACTAGCTTGGGAACGAATTCAATTAGCTAAGAAAAAATCTAAACGATATTACGATCAAAGATCTAATCCCAAATACTTTAAGTTGACAAGCATGTAAGTTGTGTTTATTAATGATGGACAATACTGATCGAACTACAGATAGTCTGGATACTGGTGCACATGTCTCTTTCAAATCGTAAATATTTCTATCTTTGAAGCCCCTAATTACCAACCTTGCTTTATATCTCGTTGATCCATCGGCTTCAAGTTTTCTTTTGAAAACCCACCTTGAGTCTATGATGTTTGCTCTTTTTCCATTAGACATCGTTTGAGGTCTGTCGACCAGCTCCCAGACTTCATTATGACTCATAGAGCCAAGTTCTTCTTTCACTGCATCTATCCAATTCAATTTTTCTTTGCTTAATACAGCTTCTTTGTAAGATGTTGGATCTTCATTGATAGATGCTAGAAGGCAATGTATCAATTGATCTTCATGATTTCGTTTTTCATTCTTCGTCAGAAAAACTGGTTTTACATGATTAGCAAAGCTAATGTCTACTACTGGGTGAGCAATCTGCACTTTTTCATAACTATCTTCAGATGTATTCTTTCTTTTTGTTCTACTTCTAGTCATCGGACCTTTATCTTGTTTTTGTATGTTACTCTTCACTTGTTTGTTCTTTTCTTGGATTTGTTTCTTTGGTCGTCCTCTTTTCTTCGGTTGATTCTCATTTTGATTCAAGTTTATCTCTTCATTTTCTTCAAAAGCTTTCATCCAACTCCAATCTTCTTTGGTTTCTTCTTCTACGTTTTCAGTCAACATATCATTAGCGTTCAGCTTTTGATTTTTGTAAACATCTTTATCGACTAATTTTTCATTGAATCTGACGTATCTAGATTCTATGAACTTTCCAGTGTTAGGATGCCATAATAAGTATCCGGTACTTGTATACCCGACGAAGACAGCTTTTATTGCTCTGAAATCAAATTTAGTGATTGGTTTTGGCACTAAGGCATAAGCAATGCATCCAAATCTTTTTATTTGATCAAAATGACAACTTGCTTCTGGTGAATATTTTTTAAGTGGAGTTTCATACTGTATAGATTTATGTGGGGTTCTGTTGTATACGTGTACAGAAGCATTGTTGGCCAGCTCCCACATGGTTTTAGGCAAGCCTGAATCAAACATGTACGCCCTTATCTTTTCTTGAATTGTTCTGTTGAATCTTTCGGCCAAAGCGTTGTGTTCTGGTGTGTATGGAGGTGTTAAATCGGATTCTATCTTTTCTTTCTTCAATATTTCTACGAACTTCCCTCCAATGTATTCAGTACCTTGGTCTGATCTGACGTAGCATACCTTTTCGTCTTTGCCTAACAGATTTCTTGAATATGTCAGAAATTTTTCCAATCCCTCTCCTGATTCATCTTTGGCCTTTAAAGTATAAGTTTTTGCAAACCTAGAATAGTCCTCAATAAAAGAGATAATATATTTCTTTTGTCCAGGAAACGATTTTGGTTATATCGGTCCCATGATATCTGTATGTATAACTTGGAGTGGGCGTCGTGCTCTAATTCTCGTTTTCTTGAACGGCAGTTTTTCCATTTTAGCCATTATGCATATTTCGCAGTCTCGTATTGATCTATCAAATTTGATGTCTTTAAATTTCTTTTCTATCTTCTGTAATTTTTTCAAGTAATTCAAGGATGCATGTCCTAGTCGAATGTGCCAGAGCATGGCTTCATTGCATTTTTCAAATCGTTTTGATTCCTGCAAAGGATTCACAGTAAGCAAATTTTCTATGCTGTCACATGTCTGAAGGTCATCTATATTAATTATCTGTCTTGAAAAGTCATTATTCATTATGAGTTGACCTTGATTCTCCCTCCCAATTGCAGAATTATCGTTATTTGCTTCTCCCTCCGAATGAATCAAATTTTCTCCCTCCGAATTCGATATTTCATGATTACGAATATATTACTTTTTAACCTGAAGTGTACAACCCAATTTGGTTTTTCATAGACTCCACTGAAGATAACTTGATTGGTTGTTTTGTTATAAACTTTGAACAATTTGTCATCTAGGTAGATGCTAAATCTTGCGTCAGCTAATCTTCTCAAAGACAACAGATTTTCTGATACATCTTTAGCTGCAATAACATATGTTAATTTAACTGTTTTCTTATTTAATCCGCTCGGCTGGAGTAGTAGGTCGCCTCTGCCATCTATCTTTATATCAGCGAATTCATTTCTGTTTGCGCTCTTGATAAACCCATTTTCGCATTTTTTAAACTCATTTAAAATCATGCTTTTATTTACTATGCGATTTGTTGCTCTCGAATCTGCTATAAAATCGATAGTTTCATTCGAATATAATGGATTTCGATTCTTACCTGATGATGATGATTGCGATGATGATGCAGTGTCTTCGTCTTCTGTTCCAGATTCTTTCTTGTCTCGCTTAGGAGAATTGTAATCGGTTGCAGCTCTTCTTAATTTTCCTTTTTCCTTGTTGGAGCCTCGTTTGTTTACTTTACCTTTCTTGTTTATCTTGTAGTAATTTTTCTTCTCATGACTTCTACCTTTTGATTTTATAGTAGAGTAACGGTCTTTATCATGCTTTTTGAAATGCTTCTTATGTTTCTTCACATGCAAGTTCTTTTCATCGTCTGAGTCATCCTTTTTATTGGGACATTCTTGCCCTTTGTGTCTTCTTATATCTTTGCAGGTGTAGCAAAACCATTTTCCTGTACCTTGAAGTGGACACTTTTTTATGAAATGTCCTCCTTCATTACATCTATAACAGGTGTTCTCAGAATCCTTATAAGAGTGCGTTGTGGCTCATTGGACCTTACTCTCTTCTTTAGTATCTATCTTCTTTTCAGCTTCAAGTTGCATGATAAATGATTTGATCTCATCAAGACTCATTTCTTTGAACGTGGTTTGTCTCTTGAGCAGATCAGCGCTTCTTACTTCAGGCAGTACAGGCACCATAGCCTGATAGAATGCAGAGCGCTTCTCTTGATCCGTTAACGGAACAGTATCTTCGCATAACTCCTACTCTCTCATTATTGAGTCAAAACGTTCGGAAAAATCAGCTACCGTTTCATTTTCTTTCTTCTTGATCGAGTACATGCGCGCTCGTACCGAAGTATGTGTTACATTTACTTCACTCTTCTTACTGCTCCTCAAGATTTTCAACATTTCACCCGGATCACTTTCAGAGACAACTTTCTTATGGTAGTGTTCATCTAAATGATTAATTATTATGTCTCTGACAAAACCTTTCCTCTTAAGGTTTGCTGATGTAGAAAAATTGTCTGGGTTTTTCACGTTTGGATAAATGATGTCCAATAAGTTATTATTCCGCAATTCGGACTTCAGATAATCCATCCAAAGATCAAAGTTAGATTTCTGATTCAACTTGTAATCTCTCTTGATATTTATTTTGCCGTGGCTGCTTCATCTTCAGTTACTTTCTTTATAACCTGTACATCTTGATTAGCGGGTTTAGTTGTTCCTTTACTATCAGTGACATCAAGTCTTCTCTTCTTAGTTTCAGCTTCAGCCTCGTTGTTCCGACCTGCAGTCTCTTCAAAGTCTCTACCATCTCCATTCGTCGTAGCCTTCTCAATCGTAAATGCATTTTTGCTTATATCATCATAGACAATCTTACCTGAGCCATCGCTGCTCTTATTCAACTCCAAACCTTTCAATCGAAGTTTCTCAGCTTCCAAATTGTTCCGAGAAATCTGGACCATTTTGTCCATCATCGAATCGGCCGAATCCATGACTTTATCCAATGCTGTCAGAGATCGATTCAGCTTCTGCGATGCAGCTTCACTTCTAGCAATCAATAAATCAAATGGACTAAAAGTCGCAAGCTCCTCTTTACACCATCTTTGCACCTTCAAAGAACTTCTCATGACAGGCTTTCCTCTAGGCTTGTCCGTCTTTGCTGTGAAATAAAACTCTATGTTATTGCCTGTAAAACCCTCTATACATGTACGTCAGGCCCGGCCGTTTAAACATCTATCGTCTTAAAACGTCTACATCAAACATCTACATCGATATTTCACAGCTGTCAAACTTACGATCAAAAGTTTGACTAAGTCTGGCAAAAAACGTATCAGCTTCGGAGAAACGTCTAATCATAAAAAAAAATATTGAAAAAAATATGAATAATTTTCTTACGTCCATCCAAATCATCATTCACATTATTTTCCTTTTCGTTTTTACTCTCGGGAATACGAGAGTCACTTCCATCTACAGACATGTCTCCTTCACTCTCATAGTCGACGAGAGACTGCTTCATTTCTCCGTTGGACGTTGCTTCTGCCATACTCATCCAGGATTTCTAAAACAGACACTCAAGTTAGACATTTGTCATACAATAAGTACATTCAAGTTCTCTCAACATCAAAAATTGTATGCCAAAAATTCGTCATCTATACATCAACTTCAAAAATCAGGCATTTCATCAAAACTTATGGTGTCGTGTTTTATGTTTCTGAGTCACGCGAGTCGCACCACGACGAACGAGGCCCGAAATAAGAAACCAAGCGCCTCCGTAAAATCACGCGTACGTGCACACCACTTTCCAATATATGACGTTAGTCGATTGGATTTTGGGTTGATCAAGCACACAGTACGGGACTTCAACGAAATTGCATTGATTCTTTAGTTAACAATAAAACTTATTGCACGGCAAGATCATTTTATTGTTAACCCCGGATAAAAAAAAATTCTCGAACATACCTTTCGTAGGGAGTGCGGCTCGCTCCACGACAGCGAAATCATAACATCACGTCACCGTCCTCGCCGCTCTCGTTCAAGCGTGCAATCCTGTGTGTGCTTGCTCGGCAAGCTCTTTGTCTCACACACAAAACTTCACATATTCGAACATTCCAGAACGATACTTCTAAATATAATTTTCTTTTCAACTGTCTATGCCACTCAAAATTTGAACATCTAACAACATCTATAACTTTATTTTTATATGCAACAAAAATTTGTTTGCAACATCGATATAAAATCTTATGTTTTTGAAAATTCTAGACAAGCCATCTACTTCTTATTGTCAAGTTAATTTTCAAAAACTCACCTCTAATAGCTTCTACTCAATCAATCCTCTCGTGCGTCAATTCAATGTATTTTCCCAAGCTTGCAGATTTCCTTTGCGTCAGTGAAAGGGTGCTGCGGACCATAACCTCTTGGATAACTCCAAGATTATATCTAGCTTGGGATAGGTCTTCAATTAAACTCAACACAGAGACACTTCAATTTTACTCTGAACCTTTATTATAACCCTCGACACAGTATAAAGTTAAAGCTCGGAGAGAGCAACTACGCGTGTAGCCGATTCAAAACCGTCTGACGTAACAAGTAGCCCGCGTCTTTACGATACCCGAATATGAGTTCGATTCCGAACGGTGGCAGCACCTTTCAGAATCGCTCAAAGCTCAAAACCAAATCTTAATAATATATTATTTGGTGTGTTTGTGTATGTTTATATGAATACAGTATTACGTTTCAAGAGAACCCAGAATTTATGTGTGTATTTCTTTTTATACTATATTGTAGGCTCTACCTACATGGTAGTATAGGCGGGGTGAGTGGGGAAGTAGACTGAGTGGGGCAAGGAGCGATCACGTCGAACGAAGCGACGCGAGACTGAGGAGTCAGTCGTTCCCATAGCGGAATATGAATCGCATCTGTAATGGGCGTACTGTTGTCCAAACTATTTGTACTGCCTACCAATAAATGACATTTTTTATATTATTGTTAACCAAGTGGTTATTTATTCCAATCACCATAACCCACAGTAATAGGCCTGTGTGAATTATGGAGTTGTAAGCACTTAAAAGCCCGAACATTTTTAAACATGCATTGGAAATGGCGTCACTTGCGAGTGCACGCTCAAACATCTACAATGTCCTTAAGGCCAACGGAAAGGAATTGGATTATGGATTGCTGACAACTTAAAAGGAAACAGGGCCTGCGACGAAATTTTGCCGGAATCTTTATACAATTCACCACTTTTGG
>NC_046661.1:39632038-39647161 GCF_010883055.1 Belonocnema kinseyi | reverse complement strand
AGCGATAGGTTGTAAGGTAAAGGATGTGAATTCTCGATAATTGTAAACCTCCTGTAAATTTAGAAGCATATAAACTTGTAGTAACGACGAATAGTTAAGTACAAACCATGCCCCTTGCGTATTGTAGTAATTAAAACTTCTTACATATAACCACTCTTCCCACAAACCGCAATTATGTAGTTACTATTCACAATGTAAATTACTCGTAATACAACAAATGTACAACTCCTAATTTTCATTTGGGGGGGAGTAATGTAGGCTCTACCTACATGGTAGTATAGGCGGGGAGAGTGGGGAAGTAGACTGAGTGGGGCAAGGAGCGATCACGTCGAACGAAGCGACGCGAGATTGAGGAGTCAGTCGTTCCCATAGCGGAATATGAATCGCATCTGTAATTGGCGTACTGTTGTCCAAACTATTTGTACTGCCTACCAATAAATGGCGTTTTTTCTATTATTGTTAACCAAGTGGTTATTTATTCCAATCACCATAACCCACAGTAATAGGCCTGTGTGAATTATGGAGTTGTAAGCACTTAAAAGCCTAAAATATCAAATTTATATTTGAGACGTCACGTTATCATCTTTTTAATATTTTTTAGATCAAAACTAATCATTTTGTTATATTATATAAAGGAATCTTTATTCAAAAAAACTTGTTAATAATATTAATTATTAAAAATATATATTTATGAAAAATTAAATTTCTTACCTTCTTAAGAATTTTCCTATTTGAAATCCATACAAATTTTAATCCTTTAATTTATTTGTTAGGCAAATATCCTTTCCATTCTTTTTTTGTTGCTGTTGCGATTTCTAGTAGTCATTGGTTTCCAACAAAAATATGCTAACAATATTATTCCTCTTCCACTTGTCACGTGAACACTTGCATTTTTTTTCTTTGCATGAAAATGCATCATTATACAAGAATCACTTTTCATTCAAACTTCACTTTTTGAACATAAATTAATTATATGCTCGAAAGTTTGACACACTTGACATTTGAGAAAGTCGTAAAAAAGCAATAAAAGCTGTCTCGCCATGAAGGCGATACCTATTTTAAAATAAGAGGGGAGGTGTTACAGCATGCGCTGTTTTAGAACCAGTATGCCAGGGCACTAGCACCCTATTACTGAACACTTACCAGTTAATAGTTTTAAGAACGGTAAACATTTGAAATAATTCAAATGAAACAAGACATTCAGTATATTTAGAAATTTAAATAGATCGTTATTATCAGAAAGAATGATTATTAATTATGATTGACAATAGGAAATTACATGGCAACTCCTCTCTATACCTCAAACGAATAACTTCTAATAGCTAGTTGTAAAGGATAAGAAGTTAGCATTTAAATAGCTATGTACACTCAGATCTATATATGCATATGCATATGTGGATCTATGTACCATGTAAAGGGTTGAAGCGACAAGGCGCCCCTCTGACGCCGTAAATTATTTTCCATAACGCGATTTGACAGAAAAACGTCAATACGAAAATCGTAAAAATGCATTTCTGAGAATTAGAATCTCATTATTTGCTTGCCTTGATAATAATCTCATTATTATTAGCTTGAAATATAAGGGCGGCGCATAACGCATCTCATCATGATAGGTTAATTTAATATTAAATTATATTTGCGTCTCTCCGTTTGTATTTCAAATACAAAATCTACCACACTTGCTCTCTGAAATATTGAAATTGGACTTAGAATATTTTTCTCTTAAATTGTTAATTGAAATTCAAGTCCAAAGAACTTTATTTACTCCGTTAATTCGGTACGGTTCGCCGTAGTTGCCTTGAGTCGAACTAAAACTTAAGTGAAGTGAGAATAGAAACCATTCAATTAAAATTGTTTTAATTAAATAAAACTTTGAAAATGTCAAACCTGAACGAAATCTTATTTGTGTAAACAAACTATTCTCGGCGATGGAATAGGACATTTAATCTTCATTAAAGGATCTTTAATATTTAAATTGAAGTGAAATAAAAACTATTGATTTGTTCTCTAAATTACTGTGTTGTATCTGTTATTTGAACCTCAACCAGTTCGCGCGGTTAGTGATTTTTATCACTCAACGTCGGCAACGAATCCAGGATAAAACAGATCGAAATCTACAAGTCTTCAAATCGACAACAGCGCTGGAGACGTAACATCAGTTTTTACTGTACAGTCCTGACCTGTGCAGTTTAAACTGAAGGCAAACTGAACGTGTGTAGCCGGCTTTACATATCTTTTTGTGTTGTGAATTGCAAAACACATATGAAACTGGAGCATTACCAGGAATGTGCACGTATAATACATCACGTATATTACATGGTTTTCTACATGTATATTACTACGTATATTGCATCTTAAGTTTTCTACAAATGTATTTTACATTTGATCACGTGACTATATAGGCATGATTTCTTAATTCGTGCTTCTAACAATGCCCAATTGCCTTATAGAATTAACCAATATTGAGCAATTAATTATTCACCATTATTTATCACTTTCCTAAACAAATTGTTTAAAAAATAATAATAATAATAATATACGTGTTTATTGTCTTTCATAATATTTCGGATGTTTTCCTGCTGTGTATTTTGCTCATTTGTCAAGTTTATCGCCTGCTTACACATGTTCCTTAAAGAGAAAATATAATTCTTTGGTATTTTAAATAACTTAAAATCTTTAGCTTACACAGTTTCCATTATTATTTTGGAATGAAATTATTTAAATATGATGTATGAATATGTCATATTTGATTTAAGAAACGCACTGTACAAAAAATTTTCAGTGAAACCTCATGAATTATCTTGAGATCACAGAGAAATCTTCAGATATTAAATTAAATAGTTAATAACGGATTATTTTATTTAATAATTTGTGATAAATAGATATTTGTTCACATACCTGTGGGCCTTTAGTCGCTTATAACCTGTATTTTAAAAAAAGTTGTTGACCAAGTAAACACTTTGCAACATTTTTACCTTGGAACTTCTGGCGCTCGAAATTAATTTTTTCCTACGATATTCCTCCCTGAAATGTTTTCTTTTCTACTTGTTTCTTAATATGTTTACCCTGAAAACGCAAATTAAATCGATTGAAAATCTTTATAAGAGGTTATGTCAATGATTCAAATCTGTGAAATGCAGTCCCTCCCAAGCAAATTATGTTCGCCATCTTTGACATGTATTATACATAGTTTTCTACAGTGTTTAACGTTTTTTACGTCTTTTGTGTATTATACGTAGAAAACCTTGAGTGACATGTCACAACCCATCTCTAGGCAATACGTAGACTGGTATAAATATGGTAAGCATTGTCCTAGATACGGCATGGGTCAGTGGTGGGAACGGCCGATATATATATATATATATATATATATCCAACTACATTTTCACCGTTTCTATGGCAACCGCGTCCTCCTAGCATGTCAGCGGGAGAGGTGGGGCCGGGGCGCACACCGAAAGTTGTTGAATTCCAAACCGAACGTGATTTTCTGTTTCTCGTTTTCGGGTTCGCCTACGCCATCGCTATAGCAATCTTTGCTATAGTTGAGTCGGTTGGCTGGCTCTGTACGGCCTGTACGCTAAAAATGTTATGAACACTGATTTACCTAATTATATTCAAATTAAAGAGAGCCTACTAATATTCTATTTATTATTATTTTAAAGTTTCGAGACAATAAATAAATGTAAAAAAATTCTTTTCGTACTTTAAAATTTTAGTTAAATTTCTAAAATTATTTTTAAAAACTAAACTTAAAATTTAAATGAAATTAAGATAAATTAAAAAATGTAATAAAATTTATTTAAATTCCAAATTAAATAAAATTTACGTGAATTTAAATTTTAAATAAAATTTAGCTAAATTCAACATTTAAATGAAATTTAGGTGAATTTAAGAATTAAATAAAGTTTAGATAAATTAATTTCTCGTCTGGTTTCTTTTCAAAGAGAAATTTTCGAGATACCAAGTAAATAAGTTTTAAAACAATTCTATTCGTACTTTAAGATTTATTGACGTGCAATTTTAAAAATTATTTTGTAAAACTAAATTTAAAGATTGAATACAATTTAAATCATTTCAAAAAGTGAATACGTGTTAGTTAAATTCAAAATTTAAGTAAAATCTAGTTGAATTTAAGTAAATTTCAGTTAAAATTGTGGATGTTGAATGGTGCTAAATGGTGATAAATTTAAGTACAATTTAGTTCAATAAAAATGAAACTGTCGTTAAATTTTTAATTTGAGTGAATTGAATACATATATATGTGGGTTGTTTCTTGGCTTCAACAATGGAGAGCATTCAAATAAGCTGGAGAAATTTAAAAAAAATTCCCTTATTTTTATAATAATTAGTTAAATTCAACAAAAAAAACTCAGGAAAGTAATTAGGACTCATAGTTCTAAAGTTTTTGGTTTGAAACTTTACATAAGTCGACAATGTCAAAATATAAAAGGAAGCGTTTAAACTTCAGCATAACTATTTTGCATGGAAATACTTTACTATCCCACAATTTTATTTCAAATTAGAAGTATGTTAGCAATTAAATAATTATTCCATATAAAATTATTCAGTTTCGAAAATTGAATTATAATTTCAAAGTCTTTGAAATCAAAAGGTTTTAAATGAGAGAAATTTGAAATGAAAACAATTAAAATTACAGTGTAATTATTTTCTTTTAGAAGCGTAAGAATAAAATAATAATTATTGAAAGAAACTAGTTTATAAATTCAAAATTCATAATCTCAGTATTTGTAAAATTTCGAATATTCTTAGACTATAATGTGTCAATTCAAATTATTTAATTTCAAACATTTTAAATTAAATCACGTATGATGCGGAAATACATTTTTTAGCTTTAGGATATAAATAATTTAAAGCTGCAATAAGCAGATTATTCCATGTCAATCCTCGTGAAAAATTGGAATAAATGTAAAGCCTTTGAAACCGAAAACTTTTTATAAGGAGAGGAATTTTAAATTGAAAGTTTTTAATATATTTTCAATTTAAAACATTCAAATTGAGTAATTTTATAAACAGAAATTTTAAGAATTGTATTATTTGAAATTTGTTCATAGAGTTGATAAATTAAAAATCTGCCCGCCTCGCGGGCACATTCTCGTCGCGCGCGGCTCGCTTCGCTCGCAAGTTTGAGCGCGCCTAGGGCGCGCGACGGTCGAATCTCGCGCTTCGCGCACGGATATTTATTCTGTGCATTTGGAATGCTTGGAAAAAACTTTATCAAAAAGATTTCTTTTAGATGGCAGTATTTATATGCGTCTTCATATTCTGAATTGTCTACTTAATTAAGTATAGTTAAATATTAAGTTTCTCAAAGCTCTGTAGGCTTTGAGGTACATATTCTCATCGTGACACTCGCGCTGCGCGCTCGGTTTCCGACGGAAATTTGTAAACAGGTTTTGTTGGGTTTTTTTCTCGTAACGTTCGTCGTTTTTCCACACTTTTTATTTTATTTTTTTTTCAACGTTATTTTTCACAAATAAAATAAGTCTTTTTTCGTATCCTACATAGTTTGTCCACAAAATGGATTTTTTTATTTTCGATTATTTTTTGTGCAATCAAAATTTGAAGTTTAGATTTTTAAGAAAATCCAAAAATTGGTTACGATAATCATATAGGGCTTTCAAAAAGAAATGTTTTTCTTCTTTTGACTTTTTTTCATATCGTGCGTTTTTCGTCTTCAAATTTTGATTTTCGGTTTATTAAAAATTTTTTGAAAACGCTATAACTCTAAGAATTTTCTTTTTATCGAAAAAAGTCATAAGGTTAAATTGTTTGTTCTTTTGAATACTATGAATATCCGTACGTAGGATTTTCAAATACAGAAAAAAGTTGTCTCAAACATTTTCAAAATGCGCTCACTTTTTGAATTTTTATCAAAAATGGCTGGTTCACGAACTCGTCCTTTCTTTTAGGATCTAAAAAAAGTGTGCCAAAGATGAATTTGATTCGTTCATTTTTTCGAGAGTTATCGTGTTTACGGACGGACGGCCGGACGGACAGACAGACAGACGCTATCGTGAAAACCTGATTTTCGGATTCAGGAGGTCTCGAAACGTGGAGATCCGTTGAAAAAGTTTCATGTCAAATTTCTGACAATTCTAATACTTTCTCAATCATAAATGATGAGAATGTAAAAATACAAGCATTAATATTTTTTAAATTTTGAATATGCCTTAAGTATAATCTGATAAATTTAAATTATTTAATTTTGAAAGTTTTTAATTGAAAATTAAAATGCAGAATTCTAAATGTTTGTATTTGAGTATTATCAGATTTTTGAGGACTTTAATTTAAGCCTAATCAAGTTAGAAGGCTTACAGCTGTCTATTTTACTATATTAAACCCTTATATTCAAAACAAAATTGAATTTCAATGTTATAATTTTTAATTGTTTAGGATTTGATTCTTAAATTCAGAATTTGTTCCATGCTTTACATACCCCGCGCGCCAAGGTGAACAATCCGTCGAGAGGGAAAAATGGGTTAAGCTAAATCTGCTGTTTGCGTGAAGAAACTCACTATCTTCGTTTTGACGTGAGTCTTCTTTACGTATACGCTGCAACGCGAAAATGACCCTTACGTCAACCTTCAGAGAGTAACTTTTTTCTTCAATATGGCAGAAATGATCACGGCTTATCACATTGAAAAACATTATTTGATAACAAAATTTCGTCACTTATTTATTACATGAAAACATTTGTTTTTGTTTACAAGATTTAAGAAGTAAGAAAAAAATCTTGTTTGGAATATATTGATTTTTAAAGAACAAGAAGCTTTAAGCATTATAATGCTAGGCGTAAATAATTTTAGCATATCTTCCTTTTTAATTTAATAAACTCAATATTAAAATGGAAGTTTTAATATTGTCAGAAATAAATATTCACTTTAACTTCAAGTACCTAGATGACAGTTTTGACTTGTCATGTTCATTGTAATTTTTACATTATGTCTAATCGTCTACTGTGTTATGAATTGCAGTTAGGAGAAAGTTGTGAATAATACAATGGAGCGGAATAAACTTCGGTTTTCAATCAAGATCTTTGAAAAGGAGTATACAATTTCTGAAAAAATAAGTCTGACAAAACAGTGCCAGATCATGTATTTTTTGGTTCGATTCATAATTTTATTCAAATATGAAATTCCTTCCTAATTTCTTTTTAATTATGCAAGAAATGAACATTGTTAATATCTTTTTCAAATAAAAAAGTGGGGTTTTTGCATGATTGTTGTTATTTTTCTTTAAAAAAGCCTTGTTTGTTAATGAGGTAATTAATTTATAATGCATAAGCCTTTAAAATTTTATAAAAGAAACCGAAAGTTAATCCAATATTTAAATTATTAGAAAATAAATTTATTTACGGACAAATTTAAAAAATCAAGTTTTTTATTAAAGGAAAGAATTTAAAATAATTATTTTAGCAAAACCAAAAATTTTTTATGGAATTAAATATCCAAACAGTTAAACAAATAAGGGATTGTCCATATATTACGTAAGACGTTTTTCTGTTGTTTGAATAAAGACGAAAATAATATTTTTATCAAGTTGAAAAGGACACAGCGATATAAACAAAAGAAAAATGTCTTACGTAATATATGGACGATCCCTAAATGGAAACAAAAGCTTAATCGACCAGCTGGAAAGTATAGTTTTCTATACATGACCGGTGGAGAACATTTTAAAGTTTCAACTTATTTTCTCAATAAATACAAAATAAACAAATAAAGGAAACTAAATGAAAAACTAAGAAAACTTATATATTTATTAAAAATAAAATAAAAACAGCGTAAAATTCTTTTAAAAAATATAGACTATTGAAGTACATAATAGTTCTGTGAATTTATAGCATTGGTTTATATTATTTTTCATGGTTGCGGTTTAAAAAATGTAATTAGCTCATCTATTAAAACAGCAAAAAGACGAAAATTATGGCAAATTTTATGTCAAGTTTTAATATTAAATGATAATACAAAAAAATTAGGCAAACTTTTTTTGTAATATTGAGTTACTTCTTATTTCAATTTGAAAAAATGGTTCATATTTCTAACATGGCCTTAGCTAAACTGTAGAAGCAAGCCGTAATTTCCTTTGACTTTCAAAAATGCTTCTAACACTTTACAGCTGTTAAAAAACTCATATACCACTTAATTCACTAATATTTAAAAAATGCAACATTTTAGAAGACATTTGTCTAGGTCTATAAGAAAATTTAGGAAAAAAATTTTTATAAGTTTTTATAAGGAAATTTCTTTTCAGAATTTTTATTTCTTCAACCAGAAAAAAAATAGTAAGGACATATTCAACCACAATTCTGGTTGATTTAACCAGACAGCTTTTTTAGTTTATTTAAATTTAAATAAAACTTAACTGTATCTTCAAATTCACTTTTCTACTAATTTCCAAAAAAATTATAACTTAAGTAAAAAATAAACTTTTTAATACAAATTTGTTATTACTATTTTATATTAGCATCTTTGCTACATTTTGGGCATAATTTTGGTTTGTGGTGCAACTAATACCGGTTTGTGGTGCAACTAATCTCATGCCGCATCTAGGACCTAATATCTTTGGTATTGTACAACCAGAGATGAGGTGGGAGATTGCTTATGCCGTGTATTTGATTTCGACCGACTTACCGCAACGCGCCCTGTTTGCCTTAGCCATCCGGGAACTAAAATTAAAGGTCCAAAAGCGCGCCCTGTTTCCCTTATTGTTATTTTTCGAGAACTAAAATGAAAGGTGACTTACCTGCTACTCACTTGGTAAAACAGGGTATAATTTGATAAAGTCGGTAGAGAAGATCGGAGTTGGTAACAATTATACATAATAAAATAATAAATTAAGAAAAATGTATCAAATCTACTCTTTTAAACTTAATTATTTAACTAAGGTTTGGCTCTAATGGTTTTTTCAACTAGAAAATGTTACAATAATAAAGATAATTTTTTATTTATTATCTCCAGTTCTTAGAATAATATAATAATGAATTAATTTATAATTAATACTGTGAATTATACCTAATTATTTTTATCCATGTTATTTAAATTTAAATTCATTATTGTGTTTTTAAAGATAAGGAGTTTATAAAATAATAATTAGAGTATGATCTTCAATTCAATAGATTCTATATTAGAAGATATTTTCAATATCAATATTATTAATATTTTAGATAATCGTAGACTAAAATTTTACTTCTTTCGGTTCAGTTGAAAGAAAATCTGAATTAGTATAGTTACCATTTTTATTTTTTTTTAAAGTTTAATAATAATTGATATAACTATTATTTTTCGTGGAACTTTTCCTGATTATCGATACGATAAATTATTAATACTAATTTGAACAGATTTTTACTAACGATTTGAAATGTTATATTATATTTATAGTTAATTAAGTGGTTAATAATTACTAATATTTCATTAAATAATAAAGCTTTAACTTTGACAAATTTTTAATTCTAAAATTGTAATCGCTTCGAATGAAACATTATTTTTCAATTACATTATTCAATTTTAATCACTCTGAATTAGTCTAATTTAAAAAATTTAAGTTGTTCATTTGTTTTTCAGAGATTCTGATACAAAAATCGTTTGATATATGTTTTTTGTTTTTTAATTTCAAGCAAATTCAATTAGAATGTAGTCAATATCGTAAAAAAATTTTAAAGCTTAGTATTTGATATGTACATACAAATGGGAGGGAAATACTGTCTTGATTTGGAAGAACACCGATAACTGCATTTTGGATAAGGCCCTTGAGCCGCCTACCGTTAATTGCTTCAGGTGACTTTATCCGATTTGCAGATAACGGTGTTCTTCCAAATCACGGCAGAATAGGCATGTCGTTGCCGGATCTATATAACGAGCGGGCTGTTCTACCTAGATCTTGGATTTCTAAACCTTTATTGCTTTTACAACCCAATATGGTCCACTCCCCCTTGTAACTTATGATCAATCCCCGCGCCAAGTTAGGTATTATGTGGCTAGTCCCCTCCTATTCCTATGTCCATCAGAGACGTTGGAGCCTTGCCAAGGGGACACAGGGGCCACTGCCTCCCATAGAAATCGACCAGGGAGGACCAAAGTGTTGATTTGCCTACTCGAAAATAAAATGCTTCAACTCATTCGATCGTAGGATATAGAAACCTTTCAATTCTTTCTTGCTTTGTTTAATCTTTAAAATCTATCTGGAATCTATGTGGAATAATAGAAGCCTTTCGAATTCTTTTATATTTATCCGAAACCTTTGCGAAATATTTGAAATTTTTGTAAAGTCTTCATAAGATCTTTGAAGTATTATTTCAACCTTTCTAAATTCTTCGTGAAATTTTGGCAAAATAATTTTTTTAAATCTATTCAAATGTTTGAAATCTTTGAGAATTCTGAAAACTTTTGTCAGAGAATAGAAGTCTTTGTAAAATAATGGAAATATCTGTGAAATCTTCTAAACATATCCTAAATCTTTCCGAAATGTTTGAAATCTTTGTAAAATCATTAGGACATCATTGGAATTATTTGTTCAATCTTTGAAATCTATTTTAAATCTTTGCGAAATCTTGTGTAAATTTTGTGAAATCTTTAAAGTCGTTGGAAAATCATTGAAAATTTTGTGAAATCTTTGTAAAATCTTAGTTAATTCTCTCAAAATCTTTGCAAAATCATTAGGCAATTATTGAAATCTTTGGTTCAATCTTTGAAATCTATCTGAAATCTTTCTGAAATATTTGAACTCTTTGGAAAATCATTTAATTCTTTATCAAATACTGGTAAATTCTCTAAAAGTCATTGTGAAATATTTGAAAGGTATCTGAAATCTTTCAAATCTATCTGAAATCTAGGCGAAATCTTTGAAATCTTTGAAAACTGTGGGAAATCATTGAAATTTTTGTGAATTGTTTAAAAGTCTTTTCAAATTAGTTGAAATAGTTTTGAAATATTCGTTGATATTTCTTAAATTAATAAAACCTTCATGAAATCTTTTTAAAATAATTGAAGTCTATGCAGTCTTTTAAATCGACCAGAAGTCTTTGAAATCTTAATTTTCGAATAATGGAAGACTTTATCAAATCTTTTAAATCTACGCGAAGTCTTTGCGAAACCTGTGAAATTGTTCCGATTTCTATGGCATTTAACCGTTCTTTTAATAATGTCATTTGAGGTTTTATTAATGTCAGCTTTTAATAATGTCAATTTTTTTTCAAAATCAATTAGACTTAAATAAGTTAGTGCAAATTTTTGAATGGACATACTTTGACGTGCTAGATCTTTAACCATTTTTAATAAAATCATATGGTAATTATTACATCAAGAATGTAAAGCTTCATTAAGAAATATTAACCATCGTAAATTTGTAATATGCCAATGGCGTAAAACACATAGGTATTTTGCAAGTGAATAGTCGTTAGCGCATCTGGAGCACGGTGGGACGACCCCTTGTAAGATTTGACAATTTTACGCCTGTGGCGTAGAAAATATTTGGGACTAATATTTGGTCTAATCTGTTATGCAGCTAGCCCATTCATCGTTCGGGAAACTATCCTTTGAAACAGTCAAGCCTGAGGTTGTAAAAAGTAGAAATATAGATGGGAAGTCTGTAGGACAGTGGTCGGCAAACTTTTTACTCAATTTTCAGGTATGGTCAGGCTCCACTCGACTTAATGTTTTCTACTACTTTCCGGTCTATTTATGTACCTTAGTGTGAGTGAACTTACTCCAGCAAGGGTCTTTTGCCTACAGGCATGTCAAAGTAAGGAAATTTTAAAACTTTAAATTTTTTAACTAGCGATTTGAAAATAGCATTATCAGCATCTGCGAATTTTTCCGATTCCAATGATATATTACTTGCCTAGAAAAGTTGACAATTTGAAAAGTAGTATTAAATTGAGTGTAAAGCTGATGTTCCTTGATATTACACACCTTCAAATATTAAACTTTTCTAGGCAAGTAATATATCATTGGAATCAGAAAAAGTCGTAGATGCTGATAATGCTATTTTCAAATCGCTAGTTGAAAAATTAAAAGTTTTAAAATTTCCTTACTTTGACATTCCTGTGGACAAAAGACCCTTGCTGGAGTAAGCTCACTCACACTAAGGCACATGAATGGACCGAAAAGTAGTAGAAAAAATTAAGTCGGGTGGAGCCTGACCATACCTGGAAATTAAGCAAAAAGTTTGCCGACCACTGCTCTAGGAGTCTAGGACTCTCGGTAGATTACTGGCGATGAGTATTCCATGATGGGGGTGAACTTCAATATTTATTTCTGTTCTTATCGAATTTTCTTAACACATTTATTATGATTTACAGAAGTTGTTCTTTTCAAAGGAAGAACTTTCCGATAAATTCAATATAAATGAATGGAAATTTTTTAATCAACATACAATTGTTTAGAATTTGCCAGTTATTATTCTCATTATGAAAATTTGAATTCATCCAACAATGTATTTTTTATATTTTTTAAATATTAATGAAACGTAAAAAATGCATTTTTAAGGTATTTCGCGATGAAGGTAAAATGAAATTCTTCTATCTGAATTTGATCTGAATTTTCTACAGAATTACATTTATTACGTTTTTTACTTCAAGGTTTAGATAAATGTAACATTAATATGCATAATGAAATTAAGAAAAAATCAAGATCTGACATACAAAATTGTATTTATTCAAGCGAGACGTGTACGCAAAAGTATTTTAAATTATATTAGACATGCACAAAAGAAACTTAATTGTTAATTAGGCGTCAAACACAGTCGTAAAAATCTGTTTTTCGGATTCAGGGGGTCTAAAAACGTGGATATTTGACAAAAACTGGGCGAACCAATTTTCCATAAATCTAATACCTTCTCTGACGAGAATGTAAAAATCGAGAATTATTCTAGATCAATCTTAACTCTTAAAGATCTACACCCCTTTCCTCACATTACTCGCTTCCACGCTCAGTGAGTCACGCCTACACCACGAAAGGTTTACAGAAATAATAAAATAAGGGACTAGAAGCGTATATTCGCTGGAAAAGCAGCGAAATTGAGCTGTTATTCAGTGAAATTTCACTGATCAGCAGCTATATTTCACTGTTTCATCAGTGTATATACGCTGATTTGAATTAGACATATACTGATTCAGATTTAGAGAGTACAAAGAAGACGAATTTTCAACAAAATACAGGAATGTTGATCTCAGAAAGGACAATTTTTATAAAATAGTTTCATTTTAAATGAAAAATATAAATTTTAAACCAAAAATGAAATAGTTGCATTTTCAGTTAAAAAAATCATTTTCAACAAAATAGTAAAATTTTTAATCAACGAGGTAAATTTTCAACTGAATCGAAGAAATATTCAACTGGATTCGTTAACTTTTTTAAACTTTCAAAGAAATAGCTTCATTATCAACTGCGTTTAGTTGAATTTTCAGTTAAATAAATCATTCTATCGACCAACAAGGCGAATTGCTAACAAAATACATGAATTTTCAAGGAAATAGCATTTGAATTTTTAACTACAAAGATTAATTGTCAATCAAGAAGACGAACTATCTAGCAAAAAAACGAGTTTTCAACCAAAATAAAAGCTCATACTCGCGCTCTGCGCGCGAATCACTACTTTGCTTGCAATTATTTTATTTGGAAATAAAGTTCAATAAAATACCACGATAATCATTTTTACTTTCATAACTTCTGTTTGTACTTCCAATAACCTCGTACATAGCCGCATTGTAATTTAATTGTACTAAAATTAATGCACTGATTTTAGGCCCGCATTAGTAAAAGAAAAAATTTCAAATGCGCATAGAATGTGAATTTGAGAGACCTCTGTTCCAGCGTGGATTTAAACATAAAAAATCTGCTCGCTACGCGGGCACATTCTCATCCCCTAGGGCGCGCAAGTGTTGGTTCTCGCGCTCGATTATGTATTTACCACCACGCGTTACGAGCTCGGTCTTTATATTTTCGCACATTCTTGCGCAAACATTTTTAAATTAAGACCGCACTTAGTCTTTGCATTTGTTACGCATTTCTTCCGCATTCAGGCACAGACCTTTTAAAATCAAAGGTGAGCGTACCGACAACTGTAATTTTGTGATTTTGAACTCTCTTTTGTTAAAGCTCTTTTGGCTTTAACGAACACATTCTCATCACGTATCTCGTGCTTCGCACTCGATTTTGTCCAACATGTGCACTTTTCTACATTATACACAATACTTTTATATCAATTATAATACATTTTTATGTAATTCTGCCTGGGATTACTTATTAAAAAATTGCAAAATAAAAAGTAAATTGTATTTATCATGATTATTTTTGTATTTGTTTCTTATTTTGCTTTAAATTGTATTCTAAGCTGCTCTGAAACATGTATCATTTCAATAAATGTATATCATTACAATTCATAATATGCATAAAAATTGAATCATACTAATTCTTATTTCCTTATTTTTATAATTTTTTATTTTTAATGTTGTTTTTTACGATTAAATAAAAACTACTACTCATCTGAATAGGGTCTAATACAGGAACCTATATAGGGTATTATATAGGAGCCTATGTTCTCTTTCCTCTTTTCTGTGCTTTTTCCAAAAAGTCCATTTTTGTATTTTTTATCTTATGTTTCACGATTAAAAGAAGATCTACTCGTCCAATCGAAAAATGATAAATAAAATAATAAATTTATGGATCTTTTTAGGCGAACAACTGTTGTTGGGTAATTTAAGTTCATACCTTGTGTCGTTTTTTTAAAACAAATTTAATATTTTTATTTAGAATGTTGTTCTTTACGACTAAAGCAAAAACTAACTGCACGGAGAAAAATGGATGTTCAAAAGTAAAATCTAGATGTTCTGAGTTAACATGTTATATGTTTAGCATCTGTAGATCTTAAAATGTGAAAAGTTACCCCCTAACATTCAAAATGTTCTACTGAAAAATCCGAAATATTACATGTATGGTTATGTCAAATTATGTCTGTAAATATTTAAGGAGTTTACTTATTTGTGGTCATTTAAGGAATTAATTTATAACTTATTTGTGAATTTTAAATTAAACTTTAATGTTCGTACACGAACGAAAAACAGATAAGGGGTATAAAATGTCGACCAGATGATGCATTCAGTCATGT
>NC_046661.1:39627383-39631938 GCF_010883055.1 Belonocnema kinseyi | reverse complement strand
CCTAACATCTCAAAAAGATGTTAAATGTTTGGCATCAATATCTGCGTATTAGGTGCTACAATCTTACCCTTTGAACATCCATTTTTCTCCGTGTGTCCTATCCAAAATTATAGCTCTTTTTTGGATGAACAATGTTTGTCTCATTTTTTTCGTAGCTTATATCGAAAAGTGATTCATTATCAATTTGCAGTTCTTTCCAGGGCGCGCAAATTGAGCTTTTGCACTTTTTTCGCATCTTGCATAGTTTGACCAAAACATGGAAGTTTTTAATTTGTCATTTTTGGTACGATGGAATTTGGAATTTTTAACTTTTCGACCAAATTAAAAAAGTTGTTATCGTAGTCCTGTAGGGCTTTCAAAAGGCTAAGTTTTTCTTCTCCTGGCTTTTTTTCATATCATGCGTTGTTTGGCTTAAAATGTTCATTTCAGTTTGTTTTTTTGGATTTTGAAAATGCTCTAACTCTGACAATTTTCTTTTTATAGAAAAAAGTCATGGGGATAAATTGTTTGAGTTTCTGAGTACTATGAACAAACTTACATAGAATTTTTAAATCTTGAAAAAAAGGTGGTTACGAAATTTTTTTGTATGATCAAATTTGGAATTTTCAACTTTTTGACCAAACTGAAAAAGTTGTTATCATAATCTTGTAGGGCCTTCAAAAAGCAATGTTTGTCCTCTCCAGACTTTCTTTTCATATCATGCGTTGTTTGACTTAAATTGTTCATTTTAGTTGTTTTTTTTTTGGGATTTTGAAAATGCTATAACTCTAGTAATTTTTGATTTTTCGAAAAAAGTAATTAGGATAAATTGTTAAATTTTTTAACACTATGAATAGCCATACAAAGGATTTTTTAATTTTTAAAAAAGTGGTCTCAAAAATATTCAAAAAGTGCCCACTTTTTGAATTGTCATCCAAAATGGCTGGCTAACGAACTTGACCTTCAGTTTAGGACACTAAACGAGTGTACCAAAAGGCAATCTAATAGATTACTTTTTTCAAAAGTTATCGTGTTCACAGACAGACAGACATACAGACATACAAACAGACACATTCGTAAAAACCTATTTTTCGGATTCAGTGGGTCTCAAAACGTGGACATTTGAAAAAAACTGGGAGGTGAAATTTTACACAAATCTAATACCTTCTCTGATGAGAATGTAAAAATCATATTACAATAAGTGATAATAATATTGGTCATATGTTCAACTGATTAATCACAGTAAAATGTATGGAGAAAAATATTGCAAAAAAAATATACTACAGAAAATCTTGATAAAGCAAAATATTTAACTGAAGAGATTATGAAATTACTTTAAGAAATTAATAAAAATAGATACTTACTGAAACTAATGAAAATGAAAGTTTTTACCATTATAGAGTTTTCTTTTCTTTTTTAATTCTTATTAAATATATAGTGCATACATTTTCTTATAAAAATTAAGTTGTTTAAATATTCAAATGGTTCAAAATTTAAAAAAAGTTAAGTTCTGAATTTGTTTATGTAATTTATTTGTATAATAAATCATTATTGTAAATTTGCAAGGTGTCGTAGGAAAATGTGATTAGAAATATATTCTTTGTTGATTCCGTAAACAAATTAGGCCTATTTTTCAAAAAATGCCCAAACTATTAATTTGCTCATGAAAGTAGTTTAAATAATAAATCTTAAAAATGCGATTATTATAATTAATCAGAAAGACGTTCTTAATTAAATTTGTAAAAAAGCTGACCCTATTCGTTTGAAAAATAGCCAAATTCTGAAGTTGTTATGAATCTTAGTTCAGATCTTTGAATGGATAAGTGAAAAAGCTATTACTGATCTTGAGACTAGACTTGGACAAACAGGTACCAAGTTGTCACCTTTCCAGAAACCTGAAAACACAGGTCGAAGAAGGCAGGGAGTAAAATCGCATGCTCCCTCAACCATGGCGCTCTGTGCATCCGCACGGCTTGCACGCCCTAAAATGCGGCCCTTATTTTAAATGAACTGGTTGAAATTAAAAAGTTAAAAATTTCATTGTGTAAAATAAAAATAAATAAAAATTCGAAGTTTTTGAATGGTTATAGTTTTAGATCTCTGAACTTTCACATTCAATACTGAATTAAAACATTTACAAACATTGAAACATTCAATTTAGTTTTCGTTTCCAAATTCTCGAATTTTAATTGCTTCATATCGAAAATTATTTATTTTAAAAAAATTTCAACTTAAAATTTTCCAATTTTGAAATGTTTGAATCAGTTTCTGATTTGACTTTGAGGTCGCCTTGAAAACTTGAATAATTCTTGATCACCTTTCGTGCTAAATTATCTCTTCCAAATATGAATAGGAAATTTTTTATTTTTCTATCACCAATTTGAAAATATTATATTCGAAATGTACGTTTATTTGCGATTCCAACGATATGTTACTTGCAATGAAAAGATTAAAATTAGAATAAGTTGTCGCAGATATGCTTATTGTTATTTTTCAGCAATTTCCGTAGTCGTTTTCAAAGAAACAATCATTAATATACAATTTTAATATTTATTATGACTTTTAAAACAATTTTCAATTGTTTAACAAATGTAAACTATTTAAACAATCATTTATTCCCCAGAAATTAAAAAAATGATCTTATTTTCTTATTGAAATGAAATATTTTGTCATTGATTGGAGTAGTAAATTTGTCTAAAAACATTACGTAATTATTTGAAGAATTAATTATTGTTTATTTAAAAAATTTTTAAATTGAGCCAGAGATGTCCCATTTTATTCAAATTGGTATCATATGCTACTTTCTGTGGAATAATTATATAATTTTGACACATTTCTTTTATTGTTTAATAAATTTTTTTTCTTTAAACAATATTTATTTGCTAAAGCAGTTTTTTTCGGTAACTAGAAGAATTACAATAAAATAGAACACATAGCATTATGTTTCTGACTTTATAGCGTATAGAAAGAAAAAATTTACCACTTTTTAATTGTTTAAACAAATATAATTTATTTAAATAATTACTTTTCCAAAAATACTTTTGACATCGTAATTAATTATATGTGTTCTATTCAATAGTTATCGAAAAATAACTGCTTGAGCAAATAAAAATTGTGTGAACAAATAGAACTTTGTTAAACATTAAAAGAAATGTATGAAAATTATGTAATTATTATTATTATTATTATTATTATTATTATATATGTATAAATACGTATACATGTATGCATGTATGTATGTATTTATGTATGTATATATGATATTAAATATACGTATTTAATTTTTCAATCAACATCAAAAGAAAACTTTCTGTACATAAAAATTAAGTAAAAAATGCACTTAACCCTTTTTTAATACAACGAATGTCAGAAGCCAAAAAACATTGCTTCGAAAATGATTTTTCAAAAAGTTTGTTTCCAGCGATGCATACTTGCTGAGAACATTTTTCTCTTAATTTTTTTTAACAGAAACTTATATTTTAAAATTGTATATAGAATTTGAAAATTATCCTTGAATTATTATTATATAAACTTCTAATCTGTTAAGAAAACATAATAATAATAATAATAATAATAATAATTTGAAATTTAAATAGTATATATTAAAATAATTAGGTATAATTATTCATATTATTATTATAAAAGTATTATTGTTCTAAAAACTGAAGATAATAAATTTAAAAATTTTATTTATTATTATAACATTTTATAGTTGAAAAAATCATTAAAACCAATGCTTAGTTAACTAATTAATTTTAAACTGTAACGTGAAATTCAACAATTTTGAAGAAATACTTAAAATTGTATACATTGAAAAACATTTAGCAGGTAAAAATTAAAGAATTTTACGTTAATAGTTGTAGGGGTTTGTTGAAACTTGATTTTTGTTGTTGAAGATTTATCATTTTAGTTGAAATTCATCTACTTAGTTGAAAACCCGTTTTTTTTAAAGTTTAAATTAATTTTTTGAACTAAAAATAAATCTTTTTAGTTAGAACATGACGATTTTAGTTGCATATTTAGCTCTTTGGATAGAAAATAAATTATATTGTTAGAAATTAATGTTTTTATTTGAAAATTCAGCTATTTCATTTTTGGTTAAAAATTTATCTTTTGACTTCTTCAAGGTAAGTGGGTAAAAATTCATGCATTTTGTTGAAAATTCATTTTTGGTGTTGAAAATATTAATTTTTTTAAACTGCAATTCAAGTCTTCCATTCTTGTTTGTTTGTGAATTGAACTATTTGTCGTTCAAAATTCGCCTTTTTTTTAAAAATGAATGTTTTTTTATGTAAAATTACAAAGATTAAACAATTAATTTTTTTAACAGTGTTTAAACCGTAATAAGGTGCTAATACTATTTTCGTAATTTTGGGCTCACAACTACGCAGCCATTCATTCCGGGTATTCTTACAACAGAAATAGACCATAAAAGGAGGAAAATTTCCAAAATTGATTAGGTTCAACCAAGTAAACGAACTATAGGCAAAGGTATATACGGTTCTTACTTAATTCCAGAAGAATGCTTTCTAGGTTTTCCCCGCAAGTAATTGAGGGGTTCAAACTTAAAAGGCCT
>NC_046661.1:39620589-39627283 GCF_010883055.1 Belonocnema kinseyi | reverse complement strand
TTTTAGCTACAAACTGTATATTAATTAATACAATCTGTAACTGATAAACATATGTCATAATAGTTACTTAATTTTAGCGTTTTAGAGAAGAATTGAAGGTATTATAATTGACAATATACTATTTTTTTGTTTCTAAAGAAATCTCAAAATTCTTATAAAATGGACAAATTGGATTTACCCCCTGCTTGATTTCAGACAGAATTTTGAATTTTGATAGCATTCAACATTTTAAAGAGAAAAATGTTTAGCTCTGTCATAATTGAAATAAATAAAACTTTTCAGTCATTAAAAAATAGGTGAACATAAAACTTTTTCCGGTGATGTATTAAAATTATAAGTCATCATTTATGATTTACAGCATATAAATAGCTATGTAACGATATAATATTAAAAATTTTAATTTTAAAAATAAATAAATAGTTTTCATTATATAACTACTCACTAATAATTGTGAATCATTAGAATAATTATATAATAAACACTTAATATCCGAGTGGTAAATAAATATGCAGTACATCGTTTACATTTATGGTAACTCCAGTAATTGTAACTGCAGTGGTAACTCATTTTTAAAATTTTCTAACTTCAGCAGTTACCGACGCGGAACGTCTGAAAAATGCCGAAAACTGCTAAGTAACTCCGAGGAGTTGACCCACAAACCAAGAGGGCGCTTTTAGCAGTCGAATTTTGACGTAGTCTCTTATTCCATTACATGAGCAATCTCCCAACTCATCTCTGGTACAACCTATTCTCGCTTTATAGAGCACTAATATTAATCGCATAAATTTCTTATTGAAAATAACAATAACTGCAAAATTGTTGCAGTCATTTAAAACCCATCTTCCTTTCAATATCGTACATCCCGGCAATAATATTATAAATGCAGATGCGGTGCAGACTCAGTTGCCCGCCATAAATATAGACGGCGCGTCGGGCGAAAAAATTACTTCCCCTCTACACAC
This sequence comes from Belonocnema kinseyi, assembly GCF_010883055.1. NCBI lineage: Eukaryota > Metazoa > Arthropoda > Insecta > Hymenoptera > Cynipidae > Belonocnema > Belonocnema kinseyi. Next base: position 39,626,321 of record NC_046661.1, on the reverse strand, counting down.
CGCCGCCGGTAGATAGCGCCCACGAAGTCCCATCGATATATTTTGCCAACGGCCACTTGGAGCGCTGTAAGCAACTTTCAGTTAAGGATCCACTAGGGAAGGAGGCGGCAAACTATGTGCCTAATACGGATTGGTCGAGCTGAGTTTACTGGAGACTTCTGGTCAGGTTAGGTGGGGGTAGTGGGAGGCAGCTATAGCTATCCGACGGTGCAGTGTGTAAATATCTGTGTGTATGACACAACCTTGCATTCAGTCTGAGGTTAAAAGTACGAACCTGCTCAGGGTGTCTGATGTCCCTTCCTGTCTACTTTTCACGGGTCCGTGGAGGGGGAACATTGTCGCATCCTTCCCTAGAGCAGCGATTCCCAAACTTTTTATGCACTTTCTGGGGAGCGGCAGGGGCCCCACCCTCAAATTTTTTCACGATACTGGACCCCAAATGAGACACTGGTCGCTAGTCGTTCATGCTCGGTTGCTTGCTTCGCTGACCTTTTCGTTGTTGGAGAATTAGAGCCGGTTGAGAAGAATGAAAAGTTGGTTAAATATTAATCAATAGAATTTTAATAAGTTCCGTTAGATTTGTTAGATTATCAAATAAACGTTAAAAAAAGGTAGAAGAAGATCGGATAATAACTTCAAGAGTTATTGCACTTTTGTTGCATTCAAAAGATTTGTAAATATTTCATTTATTAGTTCGGATATTAACCGATTTTCCAAAACTTTGTTTTCATTTTCTTTAAATTATATCACGAAATTCATTCAGCCAATTGAAATTTAATTGAGCTAGGTCCTTATAATTTCAGTTATTGCAAGTTCATAACAATGAAAGGGTCATTCGTGGTAGGTACACGAAAGTCGAGGAAAGTAGCCTCGGAGCCTGCCTAGCTGCCCGGCCCGGGTTGGCATCCCCCTGCCGGCGGCAGCCTCATCGGCCGGCGGCACTAGTTTGGGAATCGCTGCCCTAGAGGATCCTTACTCTCAGTCGCAGTGATATATACAGGTTTCGCAACTCCCGGGAGTGAGGGTGCCACCATTATTGAAGCCCTCTTGTTTCTCCTGATTGTCGCTGAACCGGGAAGCGCTGCGATTAAGTAGTATGAACAGCTGTTTTATTATTCTCAACCACGTTCTTAACCTGACCTGCGTTGTGCCCGCGATCGATAAAATATTGTTGTTGAAAATGCCCTGGAATTGTGCAGTACCAAACTGTTGAACAAATCAGAATGACTAAAAAGAGAACCAATCTACATTCAAAGTACCTGTAGGATAATTTCATATTCATCTTTTAGATAACCCTGATAATTGACACATAGTCTTGGAAAATAATCCTCCATAATTTTAGTTTAAAAAAGAAACCTCTGAGTGTAATATGCAACGTGATATTTTTTTAAATCTTTCTATGTTGATTGTTTCATATTCCGTTAAAATATCCTCGTTTAAATTATCCGCTCATTCGATTACTCATCTATACCGCCCCTCGTAGTAGGGTACTATATTAGACAGGAATATGCAACCGCTATTCTGGTTCCTGAACAGTTCGCGGGAAACAATGCGATGATCATGTCGTATAGTTTAATTAAAATTAAGTTTAGAATATAAGAAAAACGGTCTGCTGTAGTGCTCCGTTTTGTAAAAATAGAAGCGAGGATGGATTCAAACATTTCCGTTTTCCACTAGGGCGAATAGAAAGACGGTCAATGTGAATCGTAAATTGTAGACGCGACAAATGAAAACCGAATTTAAATTCAAGATTATGCGAAGTTATTTTTGATATATTAAAGCGAAATGAGATCCAGAAGAAAGTAAAGTTAGGAACCCGTTTTTCTACAGAAGGACGCATATTAACCCACTCAATTCCGAATTTAAAGTTATAGAATAATGAAATTCTGGACAGTTTACAATATTATCGAATTTGAAAATTCCCGAATAATAAAATTCCAGGCCAAAATAAAATTCCAGGCCGAAGGCTGTCCAATTATAAAATATACAAACTAGAAAATTCCCGAATTGCAGAAATTGAGAAAACAGTTTCGTCATCAATGTTATTTATTTATTAAAAATACAATAATCAAATATTTTTACTATAGAAATTGTGTGTGATGTTTAATTTGGTAAATTATTGTTTCAGTTTATAATAACAATAATTGTATAAAAATGTGATACAAAAATAAAATTAAAAACACGTGAGCTTCAAATTAAACAAACTTTGCAGGATTCAATTCACACTGATTTAACGCGACTTTTCTTTTATTTTTTTAAATAATAATTTTATTTTTGCGAGCGTTTTCTATAGTGTACAAAAATGCAATGCACATTTTCAAATAACTTTTTTTATCCAAAAATAAATTTGTTCAATTATTGTTATTTTAAATTCCAACAATAATTTTTATAAACTTTAAACATAAAAAAAGTTTTTTCCTTGGTATAAAGATTTTATTATTCTATTAACAAAATATTTTTTGTCGGGAATTCCCAAATTCGGTAAGATTATAAATTGTCGAGAATTTTTCAATTCGGGACTTTTATATTTCGATCATGTTATAATTTCGGAATTTTTACATTCATGGGAATTTTATTTTTCGGAAAAAGCGACTGAAAAATCCCGAAAAGTAAAATTCCCGACACTGTAAAATTCGTGAATTGCAAAATAACCAAATAATAAAATTCCCGAAATATAACGAATTTGGAAAATCCCCAAATAAAATTGCTGAATTATAAAATATCCGAACTAGAAAATTCCTGAATTGAAACAATTAAAAAAATTGTTTATTAAATATTATTTATTCATTAAAAATAAAATAATCGAATATATATTTCTGGATGACAATTGTTGTTTAAAAACCTAGTTCTGAAAAATTAAAATCAAATTTTTTATTAATAGAAAAAAATGTCGGTGTAAATCGTTGTTGAATGGAATCCTGCAAAGTTTGTTTCAAAAATGTTATTATGTAGGTAAGAAGAGAATTTAGACAGAACATTTTTTTCTTTCAAATCGGACGTGTTTTTAAATGTATTTTTAATACAATTTGTATCAAATTATTATTCAGGTGCCGGAGATTTTGTTTTTTGGAATTTTTCAGTCATCCCTTTCGGGTTTTTTTTTCAGTTGTCCAATATTTGTATACCTCCTTTTAAAATTATGTAATTTTTCAAAATAAAAAGTAAACATATAATTTCAAAATCAACAAAACTATCAATTTTCTTTCAAATTATTTTTGAAAATTTTCGGAACTTTTGAATATCTTTTAAACTAATTCCCATCATGTTTCGAAGAAATTTTTTTTAAATCTTTCGGGGAATAAAAATAGTATTTATAGGTCGACAAAGGTTTGTTTTCTTTACCAAATTTTGTTTTCGCCTACATTTTTCCAGTTGTTTTTACTATAGCGCAATTTACGTTTGTATCTTGGGTGAAGAAATCCGTTCTATTGTTTGACAAATATTCTTTTATTAATCAATATTTTGCACAGAAAATTACCCTGAGTAATCTTTAATTGTAATTTTATAAACATGAAAAATACAGGAAATACTTGAAAAAGAACCTGCTTAAATAGCTTTTTAAACTCCTAATTTTTAATAGTCCTACTTTCTAATTTATCTGGAATTATACGATTTTAATCGTTTTAAAATAATGATTCAAGTATTAAAAAACGTCCATTTCTAACCCTGAAATTTTATACGATTTTAATTCATAACTATATAATTTGAAATTTTTCAATCTAAAACTATCGAACACTGTCAATTAAAAAATGCTGACATATTTAAATAGGTTTAAATTAAAAATTATTTATTATACTAAAGACTACAAGTTTAAAAGATCTCAACTATTAAGGCTTTAAATATTTTTGAAATTGGTGTTCTGAATACTAAATAGTACTTCTTCTTTCATTAAGAAATCACAAAAAAATTGTTTTAAAAAAGTTTTCAAGCGAGTTTTCAAAACCTTAATAAGGTCAGTGGTTTTAATAATTCAATATACATGATAGAATCTCTATAAATTTGAAATTAGTCTACTTTTTCATGTTCGAGCTACAATTATTCAATTTTAGAAGTTATAAATTATAATCGTGAAAACTAAATAAAATGTTTTAATTAATTTATATTTCAAACAAAAGCCTTTGTATGTTTCAATCTAAATGCAGCTGGAAACATTGAATTTGAAATGCGTTGAATTCAAGGTATATTTCAAAAAGAAAACTGAAAGCAAAGGATCGACTTTCAAAAGCAGCGAAAGAAAGTGACTCCGTGGATTCCAAATGAACATGGAAAATGGTGTATTTTCGCATTTTAAAATTTTAAATTGAAACTTTTTCGCGTTGTAACAATTTCGAATCCCAGGATGTTATTTTTGACCTAACCTATAACTTAAAACGAAAATTCTGAAAATTCAAACAATAAGCATGTATTCTGAAAATGAAGCAATTTCATCGTTGAAATTCAAGTTCTTAAACTGAAGGCCTAAAAATTTGCAAATTTTTAAATTAGTGTTGTGTAAATTGTATTGGTATCCTAAAAGAGTATAAATAGTTTTAAAATTAGTTTTTAAATTATCGGAAGTTTACCTGTTTTACATACATAGATGTCAAAAAAGTCTACCCAGTTTTTTCGAATTTTAATCACTTATTTTCTCAGAGAAATTCACCCCTGTTTACTAATGAATGAAATGCATTAAAAAAAAATCGCCAAGACCCAAGAATAAGAATTGAATGTACAGCAAATTTTTTAATTTTTAATTAAGATTATCTTTAACTTTGTGATTTCAAAAATTTGCATACACTTTTTTTGATTAATACTGTAGGAAAAAATCGACAAGATCGAGCGCCGAAATTATAATCAGAGTAAATTTTCTATACTTCTATAGGGACAACTGAAATATCCCGAAAAATAAAATTCCCGACTCTGCAAAACTCTCTCTGTCCCGAAAAATAAAATTCCAAAACTAATGAAATTCCCGAACAGTTTATAATATTACCGAATTTGAAAATTCCTAAATAATAAAATTCCCCAAAATAAAAGTGTTTCTTAATTAATATTATTTATTTATTGAAAATATGATAATAAAATATTTGCATCAAATAAATTTTTGTGTAATATTTAAAGTGTAAAAAATTATTATTTGAATCCGAAATTAAAATAATTACACAAAATTTTCATACACAAATTAATAAATAAAAACAGGTGTTTATCAAACGGAAAAAAATTTCTCCCTGAATTTTCTTCGAACCTAATAACATTTTCCTTTCCAGGATTCACAGGAATCAAATCGGCATTAATTTATCTCAAAGTTTATTTTTTTAAATTACCATTTCGATTACATTTTCAACCAAAATATCTTAACCAGAAATATATTTTGTTTCAATTATTGCTATTTGAAATTTAAACAATAATGTTTAGAAACTTTAAACATTAAAAAGTTGTTTCTTTGGTATAAATTTTTGATTATTTCAATTTAAAAAAATGTTTGTCAAAGAAAAATATTTTCAGCACTTGTTTATCTCGAAATTGCTTTTTATAATAGTTTTTTTTTAAATTTAAAATTTGATTTTTCTAGAAAACTTTTTTTTATAAAAAAAAGACTATGTACCGAAAACCTGGCTCAAGCTTCAGATCTGAAAAAATTGAGTGATACATACAGTCTGTCAAGTTAAAGCGTGGGTAACTTTTTTGGTGAAATATTTTATTTAAACGCATGTTTCTACATGGAATTACATTTGTCAAGGTGTCGAGCAAAA
>NC_046661.1:39617916-39620489 GCF_010883055.1 Belonocnema kinseyi | reverse complement strand
CAGCTAACTCACGCACTTTTAATCTTCTATCCTTTAACACCATATCGTGGATTTTATTGATGATTTCGGGAGTACTTGCTTCTACGGGCCTTCCTGAACGTGAACCACGTTTCATTTACCCACTTAAAAGTCGTTGCTAAGGCAGGGGCACATGTGCCATGAACTGAGTCCAATTCATTTTTTATCTCATATGGAGTTAAACCCTTTAAATGAAAATGTTTGATTACCGCTCTGAACTCGTTTTTTTCCATTTTTCTTAACGAACAATTTTTTTTTCAATTGGTTATAAAAACACGTAAACTCAGAAGATGTGGACTGTGACTGCACCATATATCTAGTCGGGAGTGGTGCTGACTGAAAACAGATGATTTGGAGCGATTCAACTTCGATTATTACAGAATCGATTATTTTTTGGCGAATAATCGAATCGAACTTGTACATGCTCGGAATCTAATTCGCGACGCGGGAATTCAAAAATCCTAGGTTATTTTCGTTATTAAAAATTACTGACAGTGAAAGAGGTTGAGCAAAGTGTTCTACTCACTTAGTTGTATCGGACTGTTGATGAAGAAACCTCAACCTAACCTCGTTCGGTGCTCAAGGACGAGGATTAATTGCGATTTTGAACTTTCCGGGTCGCGGATTAAACTCCGGGCAGTGATGTATACGCAGCGCGCATGCCTCATGGCGGCATTTCACTTTCGCGCGCGATATAACACACATTCTTGGTTATGTTCTTCACCCCAAAATGTGTGATTTTGTAAACATAACATACGTATAATTAAAATTTACTGTGCTGCACTGTTTGGAAAGAAGTGAAAACGAATGAACTAATAATGAAGGATAACAGTAACGACGATAATTTTTTTCACTCATGTTCTGCAGAAACAGAAATAACAGCAAAAGAAAATGGTAAAGCATTATTTATATGTACAATCTTTGTTTAAAATAGTTATAAGATGTACTCAATATGGTTGTACGAGATTGTATTTATTGTGAAATAAATACATACTGTTTTTTTAGGAAATGAATCAGCTCCTCTAAAGATGAGTATCTGGTTCAAGCTCAACATTCATGAGGAAGTTGAAGTACCCAATTTTTCCGTGGGTAAATACGCTCAACTTAAACGTAATACAACCTTTTTTTAATAATAATTTGTTTATATAATTTCAATCATTACAACAACGTACGACTATAATATTTGTATTTTAGAATTCAATTCAAACGCTATCAAATATGTTCAAGAAAATTTGCTCCATACACTTGATGACAACGAACAATTGGAGATTGTTTACAAATCTACTGATCAAGTTACCTAGTAGATATTAATCATTATTATATTCATTTAGTGTATATAATCTGTTTATATTGTAATAACCATTCTTATTTTTTTTAATTCTCTTTAGCGAGTTGGTTTTGCAAACAATTGATGAGTCGGATACTGGCACTTTCAGGACTAGGATTTTACCAGATCCTCAAATACCTGTACAACCTAGTGGCATCCAAGAACGTGCTGATCAAGATGCAAACAACTCTAATCAATTGGATGGTACGTTCAAGTTTTCGTTGTGGCTATTGCATTTGGGATTTTTGTGGTAGCGGTAACTCAGCAATAATGGTTTGACTGGATATTCTTATTTTCATATGTAGCCTCCGTACAATTACTGCCAAGACCAAGAGCATCAACTGAATCTTCAACAAACTTTAAATCCAGACTTCAAGCATACAGGCACACTGATGATACTACTTTACCAAATACCTCAAATGTGGAATATGAAGGAAGCAATGCCAGTACAACCTCTGTAACAACAGTCACTCATGAAAGATCCTCATCGTCAAACACTGGTTTCACAAACATCAGCAACAATCAACTAAGTACTAGTAGCGTTTCAAGGTAAAAGCCTAATATTTACAAAATCATAAGAAGTAATTTTTTATTAATAAAAATATTAATCAGCCTTGGAGATAGAAAAATCAGTCCAATCTGGAATCATTGTAAGAAAATTACTAAAGATGGGATAAAGTATGTACACTGTTTTCATTGCAAAAAAGATTTTAGTTGGCAAAAGAACACAACAAATATGCTCAATCATTTAGCTGCCAAACACGAGCTACATTTTCTAAAGGAAAATTTGAAAAATCAAACTGAAGAGTCACAAACTGTCCCTGTGACTACGCAACCAGCCAAAAAATTTTGTCCTGTAAGTACTGATACGAAGAATTTGAGAAATTTTACATTTTTTATGCTTTTTTATTTTTATGTCACAATAAATAATTTACAAAATTATTTCATAATTGCAGAGTCGAGATAATTCTGTAACACCATCTATTAAGTCAGCTTTTCAGAATATAAAAAACTATCAAGGTATGCACATAATAAAAAAATATAAACTGTAGCATTTTTGGCATAATTCTTTTTTTTTGTTTACAACTGGCGGTAGTAAAGACAATGAAATTACAAATAATATACCTTTTATGATTTGTAAGGATTTGATGCCTGTATCAACTGTAGATAAAGAGGGATTTTCTCATTTTGTGAGAACAGCATATCCTCTTTATAAGATCCCATCAAG
>NC_046661.1:39614420-39617816 GCF_010883055.1 Belonocnema kinseyi | reverse complement strand
ATCAGAGAAACTTTTACAGAATTTGCTATTGATATTTCAAAAATCAATGTAATGCTGACAGATTCGGAATCTGCTATAAAAAAAGCAGCAATAGCAATTGTTAGAGAAGACCGGCACTTAGCCTGTTTAGCTCATGTTACGTCGCACATTATTCCCGACTCATTGAAAGTATCTCCTGATGTGTCAAATTTGATAGCAAAAATCAAGAAAGTTGTAACACTTTTAAAAAAGTCTGGTCCTGCTACTACTAAGCTCATAAAACTTCAGGTGGAAGATCCTGACAATAAAAAAGTCACTTGCGCCAAAGAAGCACTTGTTTTCATACAAGATTGCCTAACAAGATGGACGTCTACGATCGACTTATTAGAACGCTATAATATTTTGGAGCGATACGTCTACGGTGCTGTGAGCGCCTGTAACAACCCTATTGACTTAACAACAATGGGTGAATCAAAACTTTTAAAAGAAATTTTGAACTTGATGAAACCCATACGAGATGTTATCACTGAAATAAGTGGAGACTCATATCCGACAGCTAGTGTTATTATTCCAATTGTGCATTGTGTACGCCAAACTATAGCTGAATACACTCCTACACTTCAAGTTGCTAAAATGTTCCAAAGTACACTTCTTACTAAAATGCAAGCTAGGTATGGTGCTATTGAAAAAAATATGAATTTAGCTTGTGCCACAATACTCGACCCAAGATTCAAGAAGCTTCATTTTGAAAACAAGACATGTGCTGCGGATGCAGCTAGAAGAATTGACAGGAGTTTAAGACAGATGAAACCGAAAGTCAGATCCGAAAACGAAGTTAGCTCAAAGTCAGCTTCAAAAAATAGTTCTAGTTTATGGGAGGTTCATGACGCATTAGTGTATAAACACGCTTCAAAAGTGTCTGAAATTGACGAATCAGACCTTCACAGAGAGCTAGAGATATATCTGAAACTTCCTCTTATCGATCGGCGCAGTGACATTTTCCAGTATTGGAATGATGAAACTTTGTCCTTCCCAAATTTGAGCAAAATTGCTATGAAACGACTGCCTATTTTAGCCACGACAGTTCCTTCAGAAAGACTGTTTTCCGCTGCTGGACTTATAAATACACCTGCTCGAAGTCAAATGACCGGTACACATTTAAATATGTTAGTATTTTTAGGATCATTATCTGCAGAGGATTGGGGTTTAGTCAGTTTTAAGTAGCTAGTTAATTTTAGCTGTAGATGGAAATGGTTAAATGATTTTATTTTTCAGCCTATTTATTTCATCACCACGAATATATTATTAATTTATTGCACTCTTTTGTAAACTAAGTAGAATGTTTGCGAGTATATGCATGTAGATAATCATCTCTCATATTTATCACCTTCATGGTTTCCGAGGCATATTTTTATAAATATAAGATAACTCACTCTCCTGCTATTTTATTCGTCATTGCCATCTTCCCCATTGCTTTTTTTGAGTATTCTATTGAATTTTTATTTGTTTTTTTTTCAATATTTACTTTTTTCAGTTTTTCAGATGAAGAAAATGTTCTATTCAGAGTAAAAGTAAGTAATATTGAAAATAAGACTGTTCTATGCAAAAAAGGTTTATCTAAATCGTAATATCATTAAAAAAAATTTACTACAATGATTTGAAGGATTTGGCGTTGAATGTTTTGAAAAGAACTTTTTTTTTTACTTCTGCATTGTAAAATAATTTAAAAAAGGATTTTTTTCTTAAAATATAACTTCAGTCGTTTCATTTTGATATGAAAATTTTCAATTTCGCGCATTTTAATGGAAGGGTTTGACTCTACCATAACCTTGACCTGCAGTGCAATGCTCGCTCCTAGCTCCTACTCACTGCGCTGCACACAGCTGAACTGACTCGAAATCTTTGACTTTACCTGCTATCTATTATTATTATTTTTGACGTTCTCATAGGTAAGGTTAAATAAAACATTCACCTTGTAATTTTTCATGACAAATAGTTACTTAAACCATAATTTCAGGCCTCTATTATATAAATAAATTGCCATGGAGATGAATAACGCTGGTCACGTGTATACCAAGGTCCTTGCACACAATGGTGAGCTGTATTTCTAACCTAACATCCAAAATCAAAATATTTGCATTTTGTTTGAAAATCTATTACAAAAAGTGTTCAGTAGTAAGTATTCTTTATTTATTTTAGAAAGGCAAGATCCAAGAAGCTTTTCGATATATTTTACTATCAACATGAAAAAAACTGTGAAAGTTTCAAATCTTCGTGTTCAAGAATATTTACGTTTGAAGAACAATGATGCCTATGCTCTACAATATTGTGTTAACTTTCTAGAGCCTGGGCCAATTCGGTGTTTGTACAAGTCGCTGGATGATGTGGATTTTTTGCCTGTCAATGGCCTCGCTCATGGTGTTGACACCCACTGAATCATTTACATTTTTTTCGCAAATAAGAACAAACATGTTTATACTAAAAATAAATATCTAATGAAAACGCCCATGTTAATTATTACAGTTCATTCTGCATATACATACTATTTTGAATTAAATTTTTATAAAACGATTTTCGATTCATTCGATTACTCGATTATTATTCGATTATTTTTGGAAAAAATCGATTTTGATTAATCGACCATTCTGATCATTCGATTATTAGCAATCGAATACATTTTGGAATAATCGCACATCCCTACTATGAATGCTGTGAGCTCTACTTTGGTTCTACATAGAGAACTGCTCCATGTCAATGATATCTTCAATACTTACTTAATCGATGTAGTTCGGTATTGCTATAGCGTCGGCTTTGTACTCAAACCGATAACATTAAAAAGTACATGAAGAGATCCAGTTCCACTTTTTTACCTACAGAGTTCTAATTTATGCGAATTAATCTAAGGTATTATTGAACTAATATAGTTGCATATTCTTTTTCGGTGTAAGAATAATGAATCTTTGCGAATCAGGACGTGGAAAATAGTTTGCAAATTTTTCCTGCAAAAATTTGTCACTAAATTCGACGTCTGCTGTGTACAATCATTTCTATTATAGGATATCTCAGGAAACTAATTTATTTCTATTTCCATAGCGGCCGCCGCAAAGGTTACTATTCCCCAAAAGAGAGTGTGTTTTCAATATATTTAATTCCTTGTAATTGTACCGCCAGATAATCTCGCAGAGATGTCTTCTATTCCCCAAGAGTGTTCAATTTTTGAGATCATTTAATTCCTTCATTTGAAGTATAAGTTTTGAAAATCTAATTTTAATCAATTCGAGTCCGCCTCTCTAGAGTTAACATTATTTGAATACACACATTTAAATAGATTTCTTTGATGCATTTTTTAAGATGTTAAAATAAATAATTAAAATATAAATAAATATAAATTTGAAAATTTTTCCTATTTATGAGTTA
>NC_046661.1:39605337-39614320 GCF_010883055.1 Belonocnema kinseyi | reverse complement strand
GCTCCAAGGAGATTATGTTGAAAAATAAAAAAAAATTTACCCAAAAAAAATTGTTTTTATACTTCATTCTAAGGACTTATTGAACTACCCTCGTATCTCTTTGGTGAGTAAGAAGCAACCATAGAAAAGTGCGTAAAAAAATGGATATAATTTCACAGCTGTAAATCGTAGCAATAGAATATTGTCTGTAAAAAGTATACAACGGTGCTTGGGCCGCAAGAAAGGGGAGCAGAAAAACTTGGCAGTGAGAAGTGGACAAACGTCGCGTATTGGTGAATCGGCTCTGTTACACGCTGCGAAGACAGGCCTCGTTCAATGCCGAAAATGCACGAGGACGAACCCCTTCTCGCCCGACTGTACGATTGGCTTTCAGTGGCTAACTAGCTATTAGAAGTTTTTCGGTAAACTGAATTTTCACTGAATTTTGCAGGGCGTCCAGGCCGTCAAGAGAATGAAATAAAGTTCACGGCAACGTTTTAAACGATTGCTTTGCCATGAATTCTAAGATAAAATTGTAAAGAGATCACAAAACATATCGTATTGTTTCCTAAAAATTTTTAAAAGTATGTAAAATATTTTTTAGACTTTTGAAATTTTTCCATATTCGATCATTTTAGAAAAATTAAGGAACATAATTCTTTTAAAGCTTTCTTGTGCAATTTTGTTGCACATTTTTTAAAAAGTTTATGTTGGTTTAAATAATGTACTTTCCAATTCGAGTAAGTTTAAGGGGCGTTCAGAAATTTCAAACGATTAAAAAATAATTAAAACTTGTAAAGATTTTGAAGGATTTTTGTAAGGTTTGACGAAAATTAAAAAAAAATTTGTTATCAAACTATTTTTTAATTGTTCAAATTAGGGAATTGTCTAGCCCGGATATTGTATGATTCGGAAATTTTTTGTCGACAATTCTCAAATTCTGTAAGATTGTAAATTGTCGAGAATTTTCCAATTCGGAACTTTTATATTTTGACAATGTTATAATTTCGGAATTTTTACAGTGATTTGGGAATTTTATTTTTCGGAAAAAGCAAATGAAAAATCCCGAAAAATAAAATTCCCGACACTGTACAATTCGTAAATTGAATGATAAGCAAAGAATAAAATTCCCAAAATTATAAAAATCAAATTGGAGATTTCACGAAAAATAAAATAAATAAAATTCCGGACAATAAGATATTACCGAATTTGAAAAATCCCTAAAGAAAATAGTTAAATTATAAAATATCCGAACAGAAAATTAATTAATTTAAACAATTCAAAAAATTGTTTATTAAATATTATTTATTTATTGAAAATACAATAATCGAATATATATTTCTGTATGAAAAATTTTGTTTGAAAATTGTGCATAGTATTTGAAAAAAATATTAAAAAGTTCTGAAAGATCGAATTTTTTTTTAATAAAAAAATAATGAAAGTAAATTTTGATATAAATCGTTGTTGGATTGAATCCTGCAAAGTTTGTTTCAAAAATGTTTTTATGTAGGTACGAAGAAAATTTAGGCAGAACATTTTTTTCTTTCAAAGCGCACGTGTTTTTTAATTTATTTTTTACTACAATTTTTATAAAATTATTATTCAGGTGCCGGAGATTTCATTTTTTGGGATTTTTCGTACATCCCTTTCGGGATTTTTCAACGGTACCATATTTTTATACCTCCTCTTAAAATTATGTAATCTTTCAAAATAAAAAGTCAACATTTCAAAACATTTTAAAATCATCAAAAGTATCAATTCTCTTTTAAATTATTTCAAATCTTTTTAAATTATTTTAAAATATTTTCGGAACTTTTAAATGTCTTTTAGACTGATTACCATTTTTCCTAACATTTTTGTAAAATCCTGTTCTTTAAGAATCCAAATGAAATAATTTTACCTTGGAAATACAGATAAAAAAGCAAAACAATTAAAATTGTAACATTTAAAGTTTAAGTTTGTCACTTTGAAATTGTGAGAATTCTTTTTCAAATTGTTTACTATTGAAAATTGTTTTTTTTTTTTCATTCCAAACTAAATAGATTAAAAATGGAATATTTTATACTGAAATAATACTTCAAAAAGATTTTGAAATTGAATAAAGGTGAACATTTAAGAAGCCATTAATTCGAACGTTTATACTTGTGTCACTACTAAGGCTTTCGAATTAAATTAGTTCAAATTTTAACGTTAAAATATGTAAATTATATGATTTGAAACAGATCTAGAATCATCTTGTAAAATCAATCACTGTTAAATTTTTAATACTTGAACTGCAGTTCAATTTTCAAATTTACTTTCTTTTCCCGATTTGTCCCGGTGGCGAGTATAGCTCAATATTTAGAACAACTTTCATTTTTTTGAAATATTAATTTTTCGGTTCTAACTTACGGGACAATCATTTTATTCTTTAAAAGATTTTTTACAAATCTTGTTGATAATTTTTACATTCTCATCCAAAATGAGAAGGTATTAGTTTTTTTTCTGAAAAATGGCCTCTTGAGTTAGAAAAACAAGTTTTTACGTCGGGGTCTGTTTGTCTGTCCGGCGTCGTCGTTGTTGTCTGTATACCGGATAACTTTCGAAAGACTGGTCGGACTGAATTGGACTTTGATTTTGATAACTTTTTTTGATAAAATGAAACTTACCAAACTTAAAGGATTTTCAGAATCCAAAAAACTAAACGAAAATGGACATTTGAAGCAAAAAAAGCTTGATATGGAAAAAAGTCAAGAGGCGAAAAATGCTACTTTTTCAAGGCCCCATGATTATTTTATCACATTCTCATCCATAATGAGAAGAGTTTTATGCGAAAAATGACCCGCGAATTTCATGAAATTTCGACATTTTGAGGCTCCTTGAGTCAGAAAAACAGGTTTTTACGTCGGTATGTGTGTGTCTCTCTGGCGTCTACGTCGTCGTTGTTATTAATGTTGCGGTTGTCTGTATATTGGATAACTTTCGAAAAAATAGTCGGATTGGATTGTGCTTTGACACACAGTTTTTTCATTTTAAGAATTGTATGTAAAAATTGTACAATTTTTATTTTTATAAAAATATTTTTCTTCAATTAAATTGTTACAATAAAAGTGTTTCGAAGAGATTTTCGAAAAATCTTTCGGGGAATAAAATTAGTATTTATAGGTCGACAAAGGTTTGTTTTCTTTACCAAATTTAGTTTTTGTTTAAATTTTTCCAGTTGTTTTTACTATAGTACAATTTACGTTTGTATCTCGGGCGAAGAAATCCATTCTATTGTTTGACCAATATTCTTTGTGAGTCAATATTTTTCATAGAAAATTACCTCGAGTGACCTTCAATTATAATTTTATAAACGTGAAAAAACCACGTTTCAATGTTTTCTATGAAAAACACAATCCATGAGTGACAGAACAAATTCGAAAACAATAAGAGTCAATTTATTCAGGAACAAGATTTTTGAACAAAAATGACCTTGAGTGATCCTTTAATATATATTTGTTAATTTTTACAAAAATCAAGCGTTATTTTCTTGACACAAAAAAAATAATAATAGTTTGTGGGGGTGACAAATGATCAAAAAATTAATAAAACTTAAAGTTGTACGATTCTAATTTGTAACTAAATAATTTGAAATGTTTCAATCTAAAATTATCGAACAAATTTTAAATTTAAACTTTTTCGCTTTGTAACAATTTCGAATCCCATAATTTTATTTTTTACCTAACCTATAACTAATAACGAAAATTCTGAAAATTCAAACAATAGGGCTGTATTCTGAAAATGAAGCATATTGAACGTTAAAATTCAAGTTCTTAAACTGAAGGGCTAAAAATTTGCAAATTTTACAATTAGTGTTGTGTAAATTGTATTGGCATCTTAAAATAGTATAAATAGTTCTTAAATTACTTTTTACATTTTCGGAAGTTTACCTTCTTTACATACCTAGATGTCAAAAAAGCCTACCCAATTTTTTCAAATTCTAATCACTTATTTTCTAGATAAAATCACCCTATACTATTAACGAATTTGAAAATTCCCAAATAATAAAACGCCCCAAATAAAATTGTTTCTTAATCAATATTAATTATTTATTAAAAATACGATAATAAAATATTTGTATCAAATATATTTTTGTTTAATATTTAAAGTGTTAAAAATTATTTGTTTCAATTTAAAATTAAAATTATAGAAAAGTTTTACCGACAAATATAAAAATCACGTGTTTTTTAATTAACATTTCGATTTTTCAAAACTTTTGTGATTTAAAAAATACTATATACATTTTCAACCAAAATATCTTATCCAGAAATATATTTTGTTTTAATTATTATTTTTAATTTAAATAATAATGTTTAAACACTTCAAACATTAAAAAAGTTGTTTGTTTGGCATAAATATTTGATTATTTCGATTAAAAAAAAAATTGTCAAAGAGAAATATTTCAGCAATTGTTTATCTCGAAATTTCTTTCTGTAATAGTTTTTTTTAAATGAAAAATATGATTTTTCAAGGATTTTTATTTTAATTAAAAAAAAAAGACTGTATGAAAACCTGGATCAGGCTTCAGATCTGAAAAAATGCAGTCATATGCATACATGTAAAAATTTTCTAACTTTAAAAAATCTTTCTACTGCCTTACCGTCATATTTTACGAAGAATGAGAAAACAAGAATTCGACCTGTAGTACGGTGAAGGCAGCACCTCGATAGGACTGACAATGTAATGTTCTATATATATAATTCCCAACTCTGACGCCCCGTACCGCATCTACGTTTATGATATCTTTGGTCGCGGTGACCCCAGCCATTTTATTCTCTCCGTGTAGATTCGATCTTTGACCAAAGATATTATAAGCCTAGATGCGGCACGTGTATAGTTCGAGGAACTAATTGTAGACGGCGCTCCCGGCGAAAATTGCACGATCCCCCCCATGTCTCTCAACCCGAAAACCGCACAAACCAACTACTTTGCCCCTGCAATCTTCACCCGTCGAACAAGTCCCCCAAATAGAAGATACTAAGTCGGCAAATACTAAATACTTAAAAATATAAAATACAAATTTTAAATCGAGAATTTTGATTTATTATTTTCAATTAATGAATCAATTATTTGAATAAATTTTGCATCAAGAAAATATGTAGATGCATAAGATTGACTTCCAAATTGAATTAAAATGTAACTGTATCGTAATAAATATTTTTAGCTGACATCTTTTATTGAAAAAATTAGTCATTTTGCAATTAAAATTTACTGCCTATGAATAATATTATTTTGTTATTTTAAAAAAAAAGCGGTAGAAATTCTACTAAATGAAACTATACGTTTCAAGACATTAAAAGTTTTAACTGATAAACATATTTAGTTGAAATTTAAAATAATTAATTTTTAAAATAAATATGATCGTACAGCGTTCTCGCATGTATAATTAGCGATTTGGAATTTTTAGATGTAGAGTTAAATGTTATTGGAATATCGCCTCCCTCACGATTATTAATTTAAGCAAACAATAATTCGTAAATTTCTATGTTTGTGTAATTAATTATGAATTAAATCAATTATAATGAAACGATAAAATTATATAATAAAATTATTTTTTATTTTATTTTTTATATAATATTTTATAGAAATTTATGTATATTGCTATGTATGTAAATTATGTCCCGATTTTTTAAATTGAGAACCCCATAATTTCAAAATTGAAAAAATGTATTTTTTAATTTTACTCGAGTGGTTGATCAGAATATATAAATATTTTGCCTTACATTTCTCAATTTAAACTAAAAGGTCAGAAATTATTGGAAAGTTTCAAAAACATTTATCTCTTAATTGTTAGCTTGTGATAAAATAATCTGTAAATGAACTATTTATTGTCGCGGGCACATTCTCACCGTGCGCTGTGCGCGTGGCTCGCAAGTTTGAGCGTGCTTGGGGCGCGCGTCTTTTGATTCCCGCGATTCGCGCTCAGATATTTATTCTTTACATTTAGAATGCTTAAATGAAACTTTATCAAAAACATCTCTTTAGATTGCAGTATTTATATGCGTGTTCATATTCTGAATTTTTTGCCTAAATAAGTATAGTTAAAGATTAAGTTTCTCAAAGTTCTGTAGGCTTTGAGGTACACAATATTATCGTGACACTCGCGCTGAGCACTCGTTTTTTGACATACAGTTGTAAATTTATATTTTCTCAACCAACTTAAAATAAACTTAAAAAATACAATCCTTTTTTTAGACATTTTTCTCTATCTCGCGTTGCTATGCTAATTATAGGATTTTGGTTTTCATATTATTTTTTATACATGTATAAAGCAAAATATCCTACAAGTCTTCTTGAAGATTTTTCACGTATCTTGCGTCTTTTAGCGTGATATTGGAATTTTCGATTATCTGCATATATTATTTACGATAAAACAAAATTACGAGTCGTATTATGCGTCATTTAGTTCAAAATTTGAATGTTGTGGTGTCAAATTTCAGGCAATTCTAATACTTTCTGTATCATAAATAATAAGAATGTAATAAATTAATACAAATTTGTATCACTTTTTGGGCGAATAACTTTTTTCAATCAATTTGTTTTTGTACCTTTTGTTGTTTTCCACAAATTTTTCATTTTTATTTTTAATACCATTTTTATGATCAAAACCAAAACTACGTGTCATGTCAAAAAGTATTTCATAACAAATTTGTAGCTCTTTTTCGGGTAAATAATTTTTGTTAAATCATTTTTTTTTCGTAACTTGTATCATTTTTTCACAAAGTCTTTTTTTTATATTTTCAATGTTATTTTTCGCGAATAAAACACAACATACGCCTCCTATCAAGAAGTGATTATTAACGAATTTGTAGATCTTTTTTGAGATCACAATTTTTGTTGATTCAACTTCTTTTGTATTCTGCATAGTTTGACCACAAAATGGGATTTTTCATATCTCATTATTTTTTGTGCAATCAAAATTAGAATTTTCATCTTCACAAGAAAATCCAAAAAGTTTGTATGATAATCTTGTAGGGCTTTTAAAAAGCAATGCTTTTCTTTACTTTTTTCATATCGTACGTTGTTTAGCTTATAATTATGATTTTCGATTGATATTAAAAATTTGGAAATGCTATAACTCTGAGAATTTTTTTTGTATAAAAAAAAGTTATCAGGATAAATTCTTTGGCCTTCTGAGTACTATTAATAACCATAAATAAAAATTTTAAGCATAAAAAAATGGTCCCAAAACTTGTATTTTTATCCAAAATGGCTGTTAACGAACTCGTCCTTTCTTTTCGGACTTGTCGGACCTTTCTTTTCTTATCCTTTCTCAATCATAAATGATGAGAATGAGAAAAATTAGAGGCCCTTTAATTTTTGTTATTAATTTCAGTTTCTAAATCATTTGAATTCTTCAAAGTAAAACGCTGTTACTTTTCTCTGTAATAGTGATATTTTATCCAATATAAATAAAATTGGAAATAAAGTTTCTTAAGTATAGTCTTAATATACTTGTTCTCTGCCATTCTTTTAATTGTTGTAATTTGTTTTCAGAGTCTTGAATTCAACTCGTTTAGTTAAAAATTCTAGTATTCAGTTGCAAGTTTTATTATTCTGTAAAAAATGCAACTATTTTGTTAAAAAGTCATCTTGTTTCGTTAAGAATTCAGAAGCCTGGTTAAAAGTTGAACACTACTTTGTAAAAAAATTATTTTTTTGGTTTTAGATTCACCTCTTTGGTCGAAAATTTAACTATTCTGATTTTAGAAAATTAATCTTCTGCGGATAAAATGTCATTTTTAGGCTGAACTCTTTTGTTAAAAATGTAACTATTTTTTTGAAAATTCGTTTTTTTTAATAAGAATTTTTTTTAACTAAGAAGGTGAACATTTCATTTTTGATTTAAATTGATATTTTTATTAAAAAATCATATTTTCTGGTTTAAAAGTGCTCCTCCCGGCTTTAAAATTCCAAAATTTTGTTAAAAATTAATATATTTTGTTGAAAGCTCGTCTTATTTTGGCAGATCATTAATTCAATGCTGGAAAATTCATTTCTTTGGTTAAAAATTTAACTATTTTTTTCGTAACTTACCTTCTTTAATTGAAAATTAAACGACTTGGTTAAAAGTTGAACTTTTTCACTAAATATTCATATTTTTGGACTCCCCTTAATCTTTGGGGTTGACTCTTTTGTTGAAAATTTAATTTCTAGATTTAGTTGAAAATTAATCTTTTTTTAACATGTAACAATTTTATTGACATTTTGGGTTTTTTGTTTTGTTCAAAATTAATTTTTAATCTGAAAATTTGCAATTTTACATTTTTGTTCGAAGTTTATACTTTTTAAGTTTAAAATTTAATTATTTTTTAGAACATTCTTTTGTTTTGTTGAAAATTCAACTTTTTGGTAGAAAATTCATTTTCTTGATTTTTTTGACATCGCCTTTTTATTAAAAATGCAATTGTTAAGTTCTAAATTAGTATATTTTCATTAATGATTTAACAGTATGGTAGAAAATTAAAGTAGGATTCGTTTGTCAATGAACTTTTCCGTGTTTTTTTTCATGTTTGTTAAATCTAGTTTTTTTAAAATCATATTTCTGCAAGGTTTACCTCCTTGGCTTAACATTGAACTTTTTTTGTTGACAATTTGTTTTTTTTATGTTAAAAATTATTTTTTTCTTAAGTTGCAACTTGTCTAGTCTTGATTATAAATGGATCCTTCATAAGTTGAAAATTCGAATATTTGGTTGAAAATTCATGGAATTTGTTAAAAATTCTTCTTTTTTGGTAAGAAAATTAATCTTCTTTGTTACAAATTCATTATATATTTCGACTTTAAATCTTAGAAATTTAAAGCGTTTCATATTGAATTCAAATCAATTGAAAGTGAGTTTTAAATAATAACTGATACGAGGGATTTTATTAGCTGTAAGGCATATATATAATTAAAAATTTGTCATAAGGACAACCGCAGGATTTCGCCGGGAGCGGGTGCTAATCTGAAAAATTGCACCCGCTTCCAGCGAAATCGCGGT
>NC_046661.1:39603328-39605237 GCF_010883055.1 Belonocnema kinseyi | reverse complement strand
TATAAAAGTCTGACCAGGACGATTCATCTCCTGACTCATTTAAAATAAAGAAATACTCTGAGACTAAAAACCGAAACGAGATATTTCTGAGGCGAATTTTATCTCTTTTTTTCGAGAACATTATTTGATTGAGCATTTTGATTCTCCCTGAGAATCATTGAATTTAAAATTTGAAAATAAATTGAATTTGAGATTTGACGATTGATATTATCCATGGGAATAATTTTAAATATTTTTATTACATTGCATATTTTTTGACTCTTGAATTTATATTTGCAGCCGACGTTAAAGGTTCACTTTGACGCTTGCCTAGACAAATAAAATTCAAGATTTATAATTCATAAATCTTGCCGATTGTTTTCATCTAGCAGAGACGGTTCACCTCTCTTCCTATTTAGTAAACAGGCAGACAAGAATTTGAATGACGAAGAGTCGCAAGTATTTTTGGGAGATAAACACAAGAAAGAGAAAATCTTTGCTTTTAGTTTGGAAGGACCCCGAGTCCCACTTGTTTTCACTTTGCAATATACCGGAAACCGTAAATTCTTTAGGGTCAGCTCTGAACGCTCTCCCTGGAGCCTCCGCCCTTCTTAGATTCTCCGTATTTCGGAACCCAAGCTACCTCCCTTGAGAAGGACTCGTAGCCAAGCCTCAACGTATTGAAGGCACGCGCTTATTACCCCTCATTGATGCGGATTACCTGACAATAGACTGCAGTAGCATTAGCACCTCTGAATAGTAAATAGAAATTAGGACATAATTACCGTTTTATATCTTTGCGAACCAATCTTAATGACCTTTCCATATTATCACTCCAGGTAAAGAATAGGTCATTTACCTTATTTTTGCTGCTGACAGCTAACGTAGTCGATGTATAGGATCTTTAAGAATAAAATAAAGAAAATAAAGTTGGAATTATTTAGTTATACTGAAAATAAATTGTTTAGAGCATTTTAGAAATATTTCATGTATTATGGACAGGATAAAATGTAAGACAGGTTAATACAAAATAAAGTAAGATGTAAGACATTCCAGTAGAATTACTGACGCGATAGCTCGTATAGGTAAGAGAGCCAGATCTGCCAAATAGAGATTTGGTAGAATTTAATTAATAAAATAAAGTCTAAGGACTAGCAAAATAATAATTTGTTGATTAGAAAGATCAATTTAGAGCAGGTATAGATGATCACTGTAAAATTAGGTTAGCATAGGCATTTTTGAATAAAATTATGTATTCTTGTATAAATAAGAAGCTTATTCTTCTCCCCAGGCATCCCCTTCTTACTTTATAGCATTAGTAGATTTTCTGATAGCAATTTAGTGATTGCATCTTTTTAGTTAATTCAGCCATATCAAAATTGGCGGGGTTACAATTGGGGCCCAACGTGGGGCACTGAGAGTCGAAAAGCAAGAATAAGGTTCTTAGTCGAAAATCGATACCCTTTATAATAGAATCATAATGGATAAAAACAAACAGGATCGCATCGACGCCTTCTTCCGCGGCGACAAAACTTGCAAACGTGTATTTTAACCACCTCCAAGCAGTCAGAAAAATGTACCTTCCGGAATGAGTGAGTTAGACAAAATGTTGAATGATATGAGCCTTGAAGGAAAAAGTATGGCTAGGTTGGATAAATGGTTAGTCGAACACAATAAGCAACTAAACCAGCAAAATTTTGCCTGAAAAACAGGTCGAAAAAAAAAATCTAATGACGAAAGACAATGCAAAGCAATAAATGTGTGAGTGCAGAAAGTGCAGTGTCGTATGAACAATACACTATAATATACGAGTGCAACGGATTAATTACCGTAGTGATAGAGACAAAAATAACTTTTCGGGAAAATTACCGAGTGATAGACGATTCCAGCGAGCAAATAGACTTTAAAAGTGAATCGATCTTCGCATTTC
>NC_046661.1:39600179-39603228 GCF_010883055.1 Belonocnema kinseyi | reverse complement strand
CTATGGCTTTTTTAGATAGGAGAGAAAGAGGATGAATCCTCGAGCCCTTCTTCCAATTTTCGCCTCCGATCCGAGCTTTTCAGCTGCGAGATCCCATCTCCTGTTTTTCGGTTTTGCCACCCTTTTTATACCCTCTTACTCCCACGCACTCTCAGACTTACGTAATTTCGTACGAGTGGGAGTCGTAGGAGTCTGCGCTTTCGACTTCCTCCTGTGAAAGGCATCTTTTCAGAGGACTTGCACAGGAGATAATGTTTTTGCCTGTTTTCAGGGTGAATCACGTAACTCACAGGTTACAACTGCCCCCCAAATTGAAAGGCACGCTTGATAAAAAAAACTATGCCGAAGTTATTTACAGACGAGTTACAAAACAACGGAAGAGAAAGAACAATAAATTATGACATGATCAATCAAGCGTGATCGTTTCAATTTCCCTTGACAGCTTGCTTACTCGACTTTGCTCACCCCGTTCCAATGTATCCTCCTGTGTCCATCTTGCCCTTTTGTTTTCCTCGCGGTTGTTGTAGTGAGGATTTCTCAGTGGTTTAGCCTCTTGGAAAGTCCATCCCTCGTTTATGGGCCAACCCTGCGCTGGGTTCCACTGCCGGTATTTCTCGAAGCTCTCCCTTGTTTCATTTAGGCAAATCTCACCTGGGCCTACGTCCACCCGTTGTCGCTCGTTCCACCGTTGTCTCCGGGCCTTTGCTTTTAGGTAGGCATTGTGCAGGTCAGGTAAGATGTTTACCCTCTGTAGCGGGGGTCACGGTGTTACCTCCATTGTGTTTAAACGACGATACTTTGTTAGTCTAGCGTCCTTATAGGTCAAGATTTCTCTGACGAGAGCGTCATGACGGCTTCTTCGCACAGCGTAAATGCCTTTTGAAGTTTTCGCCCGCGCTTTTTCCTCGTTTGTTTTGAGCCAACTTTCCTCCTCTTTTGTCAGCTTCGGCTTGATGTTGGTGTCAGGGTTCGATTCTATCGTGCTGTTCTCCGTTGTAGTCTTCGGAATGGCCACATACTCGATAGCGTGAACTTGCAACGCCTTCAGAATCTCCCCCGCTATCTTCTTATCTTTTTCCACTTCGTCGTGGTGAGTTGTGCTCGTTGTTGTTTGTTTTGTTCCCGATTTGTTGTCCTCCAGGGCCCTTAGTTTCTGCGCCTTTTTTCTTTTCTTTTCCTCCCTAGCCTCCTTAGCTTCCTGTCTTGCTAACTGGATCCGTTCTTCGTCCGTCATGGGGGGTTGGATGTGTTCCATCCCTGGAATAACCTCGTCACTTCCCACATAACTTTTTCTGACGTTCTTTCGTAGCATAGGTGCTGTCATGACAGAGTGAGACATGTGGGGCTTCCTCCACACGTGAGGGTATCCTTTTGCAATCTCAATTGCAGTTCCAATTATGATTTTGTACCCGTGCTGGTCGTATTCAATCTCGCAGTCCTTCCCTGCCTCGAGGTTGCATGGTACCGCTACGCAGGGGTAGGAGTTAAGACATTCGAAAGAAGTACTTGCGTCTGGCATCTTGGTTGTTCGGTTTGTTACTGACCTGCCCGAAATTCGTCCTGCTTCTAGGATCCTTCGACAGCCAGGACTGAATTTTCTTCATCCCCACTTTTCATTTTCCGCTTGTACCTCTTAAGATCGTTGGCATGATATTGCCCTCTCTCTCGGTCCCCGTCGGTTCTGCACAAAATGCACACGTTTCTAGCTACTTGCTTCTTGATTTTGTACGGGCCCTCGTATAATGCGAGAAACTTCGCCGTTGCTCCAGTTTGTGCATTTGAAACGTTGCACGCTTTGGCCAGTACCCATTTCCCTTCTTGGAAAGTGATACCTTTCTTTTTCCGATTGAACCGAGCCAGTAATTTTTCACGCTTATTTTTTATCTTATCTCTCAGTAATATCAAGTGTGCTCCCCGGTCTATAGGGGTGTCGGGCGGTGTACGCGGCAGGAGGTCCGTCCACCACCGTTTGGGTCTTCGGCCCCATAGCGCCTCATGAGGCGTGATTTCCGTTGTGTCATGGTATGACTCGTTAATGATGTTTTCAATGTTTTCAAGCTGAGCATACCATTTTCCATGTTCTTCGGGCTTTAAAAGAGTTCTGAAGAGTCGCGCCAGTTCTCTGTTTAATCTTTCCACCATATTAGCCTGTGGATGACGGATAGATGTAAGTATCGTCTGGATCCCTCGCTCTTCAAGTGCCTCTCTCCATCGATGACTGGTAAATTATGTACCTCTGCCTGAGAGTACTTTTTGTGGCATCCCTATGTCTTTTATGAACTCGTCGATTTTTCTTACTGCCATCTCGCTAGTAGCTTTGCGCATGGGATAAAGCTTTGTGTATTTAGTGAAAGTATCTACCATCACTAGAATATGTTCGTATCCATATTTTGTCTTAGTTAAAGGTCCTAGAAAATATATTGCCAGGATTTCTAGAGGTTTCTTAGGTAAAACAGGTTCGAGTATAGCCTGTGATGCTTGGGTTGACAGTTTATTTCGCTGGCAAGAGTCGCACGTTGTCAGAATACGCCGTGTTAATTTCGCCATGCGCGGTGTGAAGAAGGATTCTCTTAAAATATTGTAAGTTTTTTCAGCGCACGGATGTCTGTATGTTTTGTAACACTACCATATCAATTTTTCCATGAGTTTCAATGGTTTGTAAATCCGGTACTGCTTTCCATCGAAGTGATATAATGCTTCGTTTAAGAGTTTGAATCTGGTCTGATTCTCTAGAATTCTGCCGCATTCTCTTATTAGTTGTCTCGTTTTCTGGTCATGTAATTGTTGTTGAGGGATATCGCGCATATGCTGTTAGATTTCCGGCGACCAGCGATAACTGAGTATGTTAATCACGACGCATGTTTCTCCACGGTTTTTCGTATAGCTTTCGCTGTCGTATATCCTGCTCAGCACATCGGCCATTATGTTTTCTTTACCTGGAAGATGTTCCGTGCGATTGATTATCTCTGCACCGTGAAGATATGTTCGGAATTTCTGTAGTGCCCATACTATAGCTAACAGCTCCTTTTCCGTGGTAAAATAGGTCAAT
>NC_046661.1:39598339-39600079 GCF_010883055.1 Belonocnema kinseyi | reverse complement strand
CGGAAATATGCGTGAAATCGCCGATCTGGATTCAACGATACGCAACGTTTCACCTGACAATATGGACGACACGCGCAGTACTCCATCGGATGCAGTCAATTCAAATTCCGACCAAATCTGGTTAGTGATCAATCAGAAATTGGAAGAATTGGAAGAACGCACTCGGAGACGAATGGAGGAGGATCGTAGACTAAGGGAGCAAGCTGAGGCTGAAAAAGAAAGAGAACTTCAAAGAAAAATGGCCCAAGCCCAATGACCCAAGCGCACGAATGTACGAGATATGTCAAACACCCAAGCCAAATATCAAATATGTATTGCCCGAGTTCAATGGCGAAGGCAGTCCCATGCGCTACCTATGCCAATTAAAGCAGTACTGGAATATAGTACGCCCTCGAATATGTGACGCCGAATACCTGATTGAAAAGTCCTTGTCTGGACCACCCAATGACTGGTGGCTAATAGTCAAAAATGGAGTCAATGGCCTGGAGGAATTTATGACAAAATTTCAGCAGCGTTATTGGAACGAACACACACAACATGAGATAAAGAAAAGACTAGAATTCGGACACTACCAACAAAATCATGATCAAACACGAGCCGAATACGCGACTAAATTATTCGCACAGGCTAGTGAATTAATACCACCACCTGAACAAAAAGAAATCATAAAAAAGCTTGCCAGACACTACAACTACGAGATCAAGTACGCGATCGTAGGAAGAGGAATCAACTGCAGTGAGCAGTTAATCGAACTCCTGGAAGAGTTTGATAGGATCGGCAGCATAAATAACAGCAATAACGATAATAGGGACATGAGAGCTCGTGGTTACGCTGCTCGCGATCAACCGAACAACCAACACACCTGGCGTAACAATAACGCTAGCGCAAACTATCCTAGGACGAACAATGGAGATTGGAACTCACAACCAACGAACAACGCGATACAACGGCCAAACAATAATTTCACGGCGAAAACACACCCAAATGCGGGGGGGGGGGGGCACCGAGGTCCAAGTGAAGGAAATTCATGGCGACAACAACAAAGTTCGGCGCCATACAAGGTCCAACACATTGACGTAGACACCCCCTACGAACCGGAGAACGAGGACTATCAACGAGTAGAGACAGTTTCTGAGACGGGAAACGATCTGGAGCCACGTCAATAAACACGAATAAAACAGAAATTGACGTGGCACAAGAAGTCACGTATGTAACTCACATGCTGACAAATACCCGCGCAGAACTAATGGAAGAGACAACGGACGTGGAAAAGAAGAAGAGGTCAAGATGCTACACGGCCAATATTCAAATAGCTGGCATCATAACAAAGGCGTTAATTGACGCGGGCGCAGAAATTACCTGCATCTCGGAAGAATTTCTCAACACCAACAAAGAGAGGTTCAACCGCTACCCCTGTCTACCATTAGCCGGCGTCGCTATAGCAGGCCCCCGGGGGGGGGCAAGGCAGTGCGGCTCAATAGACAAATCTATGCCCATGTACAGCTACCGAATATAATGGTCCAATTAGCGTTTCTGGTGGTGCCACGCCTCTCAAAAACGTGCATCATTGGTGTCGATGTATTGGACGAATACAAAGCCAATATTGATCTCGACACACGACTTTTGACCTTCCCATATTTGGAGGGACAACCCACTATTCGTATCTTACAAGATGAAAGCACGGAAGATGGAAGCCGCAACCTATGTGCAATCGAATCAACTCTGGAAAATGAGTTGATA
>NC_046661.1:39596767-39598239 GCF_010883055.1 Belonocnema kinseyi | reverse complement strand
TATAAAAGTCTGACCAGGACGATTCATCTCCTGACTCATTTAAAATAAAGAAATACTCTGAGACTAAAAACCGAAACGAGATATTTCTGAGGCGAATTTTATTTTTTTTTCGAGAGCATTATTTGATTGAGCATTTTGATTCTCCGTGAAAATAATTGAATTTAAAATTTGAAAATAAATTGAATTTGAGATTTGACGATTGATATTATCCATGGGAATAATTTTTAATATTTTTATTACATTGCACATCTTTTGACTCTTGAATTTATATTTGCAGCCGACGTTAAAGGTTCACCTTGACGCTTGCCTAGACAAATAAAATTCAAGATTTATAATTCATAAATCTTGCCTATTGTTTTCATCTAGCAGAGACGGTTCACCTCTCTTCCTATTTAGTAAACAGGCAGACAAGAATTTGAATGACGAAGAGTCGCAAGTATTTTTGGGAGATTAACACAAGAAAGAGAAAATCTTTGCTTTTAGTTTGGAAGGACCCCGAGTTCCACTTGTTTTCACTTTCCAATATACCGGAAACCGTAAATTCCTTGGGATCAGCTCTGAACGCTCTCCCTGGCGCCTCCGCCCTTCTTAGATTCTCCGTATTTCGGAACCCAAGCTACCTCACTTGAGAAGGACTTGTAGCCAAGCCTCAACGTATTGAAGGCACGCGCTTATTACCCCTCATTGAGGCGGATTACCTGACAATAGACTGCAGTAGCATTAGCACCTCTGAATAGTAAATAGAAATTAGGACCTAATTACCGCTTTATATCTTTGCAAACAAATCTTAATGACCTTTCCATATTATCACTCCAGGTAAAGAAGAGGTCATTTACCTTATTTTTGCTGCTGACAGCAAACGTAGTCGATCTATGGGATCTTTAAGAATAAAATAAAGAAAATAAAGTTGGAATTATTGAGTTATATTGAAAATAAATTGTTTAGAGCATTTTAGAAATATTTTATGTATTATGGACAGGATAAAATGTAAGAAAGGTTAATACAAAATAAAGTAAGATGTAAGAAATTCCAGTAGGATTACTGAAGCAATAGCTCGTATAGGTAAGACAGCCAGATCTGCCAAATAGAGATTTTGTAGAATTTAATTAATCAAATAAAGTCTAAGGACTAGAAAAATAATAATTTCTTGATTAGAAAGATCAATTTAGAGCAGGTATAGATGATCACTGTAAAATTAGGTTAGCATAGGCATTTTTGAATAAAATTATGTATTCTTGTGCTAAATAAGAAGCTTATTCTTCTCTCCAGGCATCCCCTTCTTACTTAATAGCATTAGTAGATTTCCTGATAGCAATTTAGTGATTGCATCCTTTTAGTTAATTCAGCCGTATCAAAATTGGCGGGGTTACAATATATATATATATATATACAGTCTGTCAAGTTAAAGCGTGGGTGGCTTTACTCGCAGTCGGTAAGGTGTATCGACATGATTTTGGTGTCAAAATATTAAG
>NC_046661.1:39591137-39596667 GCF_010883055.1 Belonocnema kinseyi | reverse complement strand
TCTGCCCTATCGAGGTGCTGCCCTCATCGTACTACGAAGTCGAATTCTTGATTTCTCATTCTTCGTAAAATATGACGGTAAAGCAGTAGAAAATTTTTTTGAGGTTAGAAAAGTTTGACATGTATGTATAGCTGAATTTTGTCAGATCTGAAGCAAAGATATTTATCTTCGTCTGAAGCTTGATCCAGGTTTTCGATACAGCCTTTTTTTAATTATAAAAAAAATGTTCTCGAAAAGTCATATTTTTAATTTAAAAAAAGTATTATAGAAAGACATTTCAAGATAAACAAGTGCTGAAAGCATTTTTCTTTGACAATTTTTTTGTTTTGTTTTAAATAATCAAATATTTATACCAAAGAAACAACTTTTTAAATGTTTGAAGTATTTAAAAATTATTATTTAAATTTAAAATAATAATTAAAACAAAATATATTTCTGGATAAGATATTTTGGCTGAAAATGGATATAGTATTTTTTAAATCACAAAAGTTTTGAAAAATCGAAATGTTAATTAAAAAACACGTAAACAAACAAAAACAAAAATTAATTTGATAACAATATTTTATTATCGTAGTTTTAATAAATAATTAATATTTTTTAAGAAACAATTTTATTTGGGGAGTCTTTTTATTTGTGAATTTTCAAATTCGTGAATATTATAAACTGTTCAGGAATTTTATTAGTTTTGGAATTGTATTCTTTGGGACAGGCAGTTTTACCGAGTAGGAAATTTTATTTTTCGGGATATTTCAGCCGTCCCCGTAGAATTACAGAAAATTTGCTGAAATTATAATTTCGGCGCTCGATCTTGTTGATTTTTTCCTACAGTATTATTAAAAAGAAATGTGTATGTAGATTTTTGATATCACAAAGTTAAAGATAATCTCAATTAAAATTTTTTTAATTCGCTGTACATCCAATTTTTATTCCTGCGTCTTGGCCATTTTTTTCTAGTCCATTACAGTGACTGGTAAACAGGGGTGATTTTCCCTTAGAAAATAAGTTATTAAAATTTGAAAAAATTGGGTATGCTTTTTTGACATCTAGGTATGTAAAAAAGGTAAACTGCAGAAAATTTCAAAATTAATTTAAGAACTATTTATACTTTTTTAAGATATCAATACAATTTACATAACACTAATTGTAAAATTTGCAAATTTTTAGGCCTTCAGTTTAGGAACTTGAATTTTAACGTTAAAATTGCTTCATTTTCAGAATACAGCCTTATTGTTTGAATTTTCAGAATTTTTCGAAATTGTTAAAAGGCGAAAAAGTTTGAATTAAAAATTTTTAAATGCGAAAATGCACCATTTTCCATGTTCATTTGCAATCCAGCTAGTCACTTTCTTTCGCTTCTTTGGAAAGTCTATCCTTTGCTTTCAGATTTCTTTTTAAACTATACCTTGAATTCAACGCATTTCAAATTAATTTTTTGCAGCTGCATTTAGGTTGAATTATACAAAGGTTTTTTGTTTTATATATAAATTAATTAAAACATTTTATTGGTTTTTCACGACTGTAATTTATAACTCTAAAATGGAATAATTTTAGCTCAAATATGAAAAAGTATAGACTAATTTCATATTTAAAGAGATTCTATCACATATATTGAACTATTAAAACCTCTGAACTTTTTTAAGGTTTTTAAAAGTCTTTTAAAAACTTTTTTTAACAATTTTGGTTGTGATTTCTTAATAAAAGAATAAGTGCTATTTAGTCTCCACAACAGCAATTTCAAAAATATTTAAAGCCTTAATAATTTAGACATTTTAAATTTATAGTCTTCAGAATATATTGAATAATTTCAAATTTAAAGCTATTTAAATATTTCATCTGAATTTTTGAATGGAAAGTGTTCGATAATTTTAGATTGAAATCTCTCAAATTATTTAGTTACAAATTAAAATCATACAACTTCAAGTTTTATTTATTTTTTGATCATTTGCCCCCCCCCCACAAATTATTTTTTTTGTGTCAAGAAAATAACGCTCGATTTTTGTAAAAATTAACAAATATAGATTAAAGGTTCACTCAGGGTCACTTTTGTTCAAAAAGCTTGTTCCTGAATAAATTAACTCTTATTGTTTCCGATTTCGTTCTGTCACTCAGGGTAATTTTCTGTGAAAAATATTGATTTATAAAAAATATTTGTCAAACAATAGAATGGATTTCTTCGCCCGAGATGCAAACGTAAATTGTACTATAGAAAAAACAACTGGAAAAATTTAGACGAAAGCCAAATTTGGTAAAGAAAACAAACCTTTGTCGACCTATAAATACTAATTTTATTCCCCGAAAGATTTTTAAAAAATCTCTTCGAAACACTTTTATTGCAAATATTTAATTGAAGAAAAATATTTGTTATAAAAATAAAAATAGTACAATTTTTACATACAATTCTTAAAATAAAAAGTCTGTGTGTCAAACCACAATCCAATCCGACTATTGTTTCAAAAGTTATCCGATATACTGACAACCACAACCACAATAATGACGACGTAGACGCCAGAGAGACAGACAGATACCGATGTAAAAACTTGTTTTTCTGACTCAAGGAGCCTCAAAACGTCGAAATTCAATGAAATTCGCGAAAATCATTTTTCGCATAAAACTCTTCTCATTCTGGATGAGAATGTAATAAAATAATCATAGGGCCTTGAAAAAGTAGCGTTTTTCGCCTCTTGACTTTTTTCCATATCAAGCTTTTTTTGCTTCAAATGTCCATTTTCGTTTGGCTTTTTGGATTTTGAAAATCCTTTAACTTTGGTAAGTTTGACTTTATCAAAAAAAGTTGTTAGGATAAATTGTTCATATTTTTTGTACCATAAATAGCTGTCGATAAAATTTTCAAATTTTGAAAAAAAGTGGTCTCAATAATTTTGAAAAAGCTTCAACTTTCTGGATTTTTATCAAAAATGGCTGTTTCACAAACTTGATCTTTCTTTTTGGTTCCTCGAACAGTGTGTCAAAGCCCAATCCAATCGGACCAATCTTTCGAAAATTATCCGGTTTACAGACAACAACAATGACGACGCCGGATAGACAAACAGACCCCGACGTAAAAAGATTTGTAGAAAATCTTTCAAAGAATAAAATTATTGTCCCGTAAGTTACAACCGAAAAATTACAATTTCAAAAAAATGAAAGTTGTTTTAAATATTAAGCTAGACTCGCGACCGGGACAAATCAGAAAATGAAAGTAAATTTGAAAATTGAACTACCGTTCGAGTATTAAAAACTAAACAGTGATTGATTTTACAAGGTGATTCTAGATCTGTTCAAAATGATATAATTTACATATTTTATCGTTAAAATTTGTTCGAATTAATGGCTTCCTAAATAAACGCATTTATTCAATTTCAAAATCTTTTTGAAGTATTATTTCAGTATAAAATATTCCATTTTTAATCTATTTCGTTTTGAAATAAAAAAAAAAACAATTTTCAATAGTAAACAATTTGAAAATGAATTGTCACAATTTCAGAGCGACAAATTTAAACTTGGAATGTTACGATTATAATTGTTTGATCTTTTTATTTGTATTTCGAAGGTAAATGTATTTCATTTTGATTCTTAAAGAACAGTTAAATAAGCATTAATTTAGAAAAAAATCAAATAAGCTGGAGGTTTCTGAATGTTACAAAGAAAAGAACAAAATTTGATGCTCCTCAAGAATTTTGAAATACTAGGAAAACAATAAAAATTTCTGGGTAGATTTAAAATAATTTTTTTATTTTGAAAAAGTACATAACTCAAAGAGAATGTTCAAAAATATTTCAAAACATTTCAAAAGATTTACAATATTAGAAAAAATCTGGAAGCTCTTCAAACAATTTTGTGTGCAGGATTTTACAAAAATGTTAAGAAAAATGGGAATCAGTCTAAAAGACATTTAAAAGTTCCGAAGAATTTTTAAAATAATTTTAAAAGATTTGAAATAATTTAAAAGTGCATAGATACTTTTGATAATTTTAATATGTTTTCAAATGTTGACTTTTTATTTTGAAAAAATACATAATTTTAAGAGGAGGTATAAAAATATGGGGCCACTGACAAAAATTCCGAAAGGGATAAATGAAAAATCCCAAAAAATGAAATCTCCGTCACCTGAATAATAATTTTATAAAAATTGTATTAAAAAATACATTAAAAAACACGTGTGCTTTGAAAGAAAAAAATGTTCTGCCTAAAATTTCTTCGTACCTACATAATAAAATTTTTGAAACAAACTTTGCAGGATTCAATTGAACAACGATTTATATCAAAATTTATTTTTATTATTTTTTTTTTTTATTGATAAAAAATTCGATTTTTTAGAACTTTTTCATGTTTTTTTCAAATACTACGCACATTTTCAAACAAATTTTTTCATCCAGAAATATATATTCAATTATTGTATTTTCAATAAATAAATAATATTTAATAAACAATTTTTTCAATTATTTAAATTCAGGAATTTTCTAGTTCGGATATTTTATGATTTAGGCATTTCCTTTGGGGATTTTTAAAATTCGGTAATATCTTATTGTCTGGAATTTTATTTATTTTATTTTTCGTGAATTTTCCAATTCGACTTTTATATTTCGGGACTTTTATAATTTCGGGAATTTCATTATTGTTTATTTTTCAATGTACGAATTTTACAGTGTCAGGAATTTTATTTTTCGGGATTTTTCAGTCGCTTTTTCCGAAAAATAAAATTCCCACATCACTGTAAAAATTCCGAAATTATAACATTGTAATGTTAAAATTTCGGAAATTTTACAGTGATGTGGGAATTTTATTTTTAATTTTCCAATTCGGGACTTTTATATTTCGACAATGCATTGTCGAAATATAAAAGTCCCGAATTGGAAAATTCTCCACAATTTACAATCGTACCGAATTTAAGAATTGCCGACAGAAAATTTCCGAATTATACAATATCCGGGCTAGACAACTCCCTAATTTGAACAATTAAAAAATAGTTTAAAAAAATTTTTTTAATAGAATAATAAAATATTTTTACCGAGGAAAAAACTTTTTAAATTTTTAAAGTTTCTAAAAATTATTGTTTGAATTAAAAATAACAATAATTGAACAATTGTATTTTTGGATAAAAAAAGTTGTTTGAAAATGTCCATTTTATTTTTGTACATTACAGAAAACGCTCGCAAAAATAAAATTATTATTTAAAAAAATAAAAATATCACATTTTTATACAATTATTGTTATTTTAAATTAAAACAATAATTTACAAAAATTAAACATTAAACCAAATTTCTATAATAAAAATATTTGATAATTGTATTTTTAATAAATAAATAATATTGACCACATAACTGTTTTCTCAATTTCTGCAATTCGGGAATTTTCTAGTTTGTATATTTTATTACTAGACAGCATTCGGCCTGGAGTTTTATTATTCGGGAATATTCAAATTCGATAATATTGTAAACTGTCCAAAATTTCATTATTCTAGAATTTTTTAATTCGGGATTTTCAGGTTTCAGCATTTTGTTATTTCGGGAAGTTTACAGTGTCGAAAATA
>NC_046661.1:39588652-39591037 GCF_010883055.1 Belonocnema kinseyi | reverse complement strand
CCGGTAAGCGTTTTTACTCAAATGAGGAGCTCATAGCTGAAACAGAGGCGTATTTTGGAGACCTTCCGATCGAGTACTTTTCGGACGGTATCAAAAAGTTAGGAAATCGTTAGACTCGCTGTATCGACCTAAAAAGAGAGTATGTTGAAAAATAAAACCGACTTTGAGCAAAAAAACGTCTCCGTGTTTCATTTTTCAGGGACTTATCAGACTGCCTAGTAGTTAGCCAACTTGCGCACGACTTTTCGTCAGTGTTGCTCGTTGCCGCCAGGCCGCACAGTTGCCATCAATGTTTTTGTCAAATGTTATCAAGGACGTTCTCAGGATGCTATCGAGGATGTTATCAAGGATGTCCTGAGGACAACGTATGGACGTCCTCAGGATGTTATCAAGAATGTCCTGAGGACAACCTATGGACGTCCTTAGAATGTTATAATGGATCACGGTGTGCCTAAACGAACTTTAAATGGGGGTGCTAAGATTATTTGCTTTTTTGTGTAAAATCTGACATGGTCGGTTTTCATCAAATCTCCACGTTTTGAGACTCCCTGAATCAGAAAAAACTATTTTTATGAACGTGTCTGTCTGTCTGTAGTCTGTAGTATTCTGTAGGCACTATAAGTTTCGAAAGATTGA
Source organism: Belonocnema kinseyi (assembly GCF_010883055.1). NCBI lineage: Eukaryota > Metazoa > Arthropoda > Insecta > Hymenoptera > Cynipidae > Belonocnema > Belonocnema kinseyi. Next base: position 39,590,401 of record NC_046661.1, on the reverse strand, counting down.
TCAGATTGGATTCTGCTTCGGCACACTTTTTCAGGGTCCTAAAAGAAAGAACGAGTTCGTTAACAACAAATGAAAATTAAGATTTTAAGCCAAACAACGCATGATATGAAAAAAAGTCAGAAGTAAATAAATGTTTCTTTCGGAGAGCCTTACAATGTTATCATAAAAACTCTTTTTAGCATAACAACTTTCGAAAATTTGATGTATGGTTTTCCTTAGTACTCAGAAACACGAACAATTTATCTCAACTACTTTTTTCGATAAAAGCATAATTATTAAAGTTATAGCATTTTCAAACACCCAAAACACAAACGATAATTAACATTTTAAGCCAAGCAACGTACGATCTGAAAATAGTCGGTAGAAAAAATGTTGCTTTTTTAAAGCCCTACAATATTATTCTGTTTCGACATTGAATTTCATATTCTTAATGGCTCACATTATATGCACAATATTGTAGGACATATAAAGACGTTTTTAGGACGTCCTTTGTTTTCCTGGTGCCCACAGGGAGGTCTTTCACATTTTAGCGTGAAAAAATAATCATGTCTCTTATAGGTTTTTTGGGGCGTGTTTAGGAACAGCCCTGCGAACATATTTGGGACAATTTTAGTCCAGACATGAAACGTCTTTAGAATGTCCTAAAGTTGTCTTTAGAACGACCTGGGACTTAGACGATAATGTCCAAGAATGCCCCAAGACATTTAAAGACGTCCTAAGGACGACTTTAGGAAGTTACGGTGCCCACTGGGATCGAGCACACACTGTTCCACATTTGCTTTGGGTACAGCTGTGATTCTAAAAATGCAAAAACGGAGCCGCTCCACGTATGAAATTCTCACATTGAAGTATCAAACGGTGCTAGGTGGGACAAAGCAAAACCCGACCCGTTAGCTGTTGTAATACGTGAACAGTCGGCGCCTAAAGAACAGTGCGTCGATATAGATATACACACTACGCTTCGCTCCGTTTGACTCGGCCAAAGATATTATAAGCATAGATGCGGCACGGGAGGTCGGAGTGGGAGAACGATATATATATATCTAACTACATTTTTGCATGCCTCGAGGTGCTGCCCCCATCAACTTTTCGATGTTTCTATGGCAACCGCGTCCTTTGCCTAAGTTTACGGGAGGGGTGGGGCCAAGGCAAAAGCCAAACCAAAGATATTATAAACGTAGATGCGGTGCGGGCTTAGTTGCCCGTCATAAATATAGACGGCGCGTCCGGCGAAAAAAGTCACTTCCCCTCTACCCACCGCTCCCCGTAGAAAGCTCAAATCGATATAGTTTGCCAAGAGCCACTTAAAGCGCTGTAAGCAACTCTCGGCACACCTTCGAGGCGCACTAAAACATTTTTACATTTATAACTTTGCAAAACTTGGTTTTTTAAATAAATACCACAAATATAAGTCGATGAGTAATTTATATTACGGTTTCATATAATTTCCACTAATTCTAAAATTATTAATTATAATTTTCATTCTATATATTATCTATATATAGTTTTTTAATATTATTTAGTTTTATGTTTATTTTTGTGGTCTGCAATTTCTACGGACTTTTTTAGACTATTCGTCTAATCAAGTTCTCGTATGTATTTTCTAATTTCTTAATTATTATATATTCTAACATTTTTATAAAAATGTAATTATAATTCCAAGTGATAGGAAAATTGTTCTTTCGGTTTTTAAATGTTAAGACGACAGTTCCAAGCCAGATTACGTTTCGCATTGGCAAACAAAATTAG
>NC_046661.1:39578447-39588552 GCF_010883055.1 Belonocnema kinseyi | reverse complement strand
ACAGGCGTCATTTGAAGGATCAAGCTCGACGAAAATGGTTCATATTAGTGAATACTAGTGCCATCTCTTAGAATTTTCAGGTACTTATCAGACTGCCTAGTACTTCCAGGGAAAAAGCACAATCGAGCGCCCGAAAAACTCTAAAAATCCCTGAAACTCAATCATTCAAAAATCACTCAAAGTTACTAACTTTTCACTAGATTAGACTTTCGATGACGCGAGATTTTAATTTATATTATATTAATACATAAAAAAAGTGAAAATCAATAATAATAGACAATTATAAGTATCTAAAATTATAAGTTTTTCTTAACCTAACTGAAGTTTTTTTCTTAACTAAGTGCCTGTCAAATTATAATTTGACAGGTCACCTAAAAAACATTTTTTCTCTACTATTTCTACTATAACTCCAAAATATCATCAAAGATAATAAAGATAAAGAAATATAAGGAATAATTATAGACCAATTTAAAAAAATGTCTAAAATTTAACCGCAATCGGTCTCAGGTGATCATTCATGGAGTGACCCTGCTTTAAAACAAAGTTACGTAAATGACACGAAATTGAACAAAAGAATATATTTAGAATGGAAACGATAGGAAACATAAAAGTTCTGATTTATGCCTAATTTGGAGACATTATGGGATTTGCATAGACCTATAAATTATGTACACAAACCTGCGAATTCCATTATGTTGTTTGTAGTAAAAAGTATTTCACTTAGCATAATAGAATACGCACATTTTTTAAAGTACCTTATTTTGAATCATTAATAACAAAACAAATTTTAAACTTACTTGTTTTCCTTGTGTCGACGGCGATCCACGAACTCAAATAATCAATACAATCAAACTGGAAACGGGTAGCGTCAAACTGGACGGTAAAACAGTCATATGAAAGCTGAAAGTGTTCTACGTAAATAAGCTTGAAGACGTTTATGTAAAAAACTTGTTGTGCTTAGTAGACTGAAAAATGTAAAAAAGGTAAGGGTTTTCGGGTACATTTAAGAACAGTCAAGTTTAGAGCACTATTTCTTATACAAGGGGCGATGGCAAAAAATTCACGAATATGAGGAAAACTGTTGTGAACCAGTTGCAGTTGAGAAATTTAAAAAAAAAAATAAAAATTGTTGCTTAAAAGTAGAAAAATATGCAACTATATTATCTTCAGTTCTAATACAAGTATTAAAGCGATTCAAACTGCAAACTGTAATGGATAGGCTCTGTAATTATTATCTATCATCCGGAAGAATGTGAATTATTTTTTGTGAAAATCGCGATATTTTAGACACTTTTTTTTTGTAGACAAACAAGTGACAGAAAGCAGGGGGGGGGGCTTTTTTTTTTACTGCCGAATGCTGGTACCTTTCTTGGACCCATGGTTCTGAATGCTTGGATGGCACCTGACCACGGGTCGAAGAAACCCAGTGGGTACCGGGACGTCCTAAAGACGTCCTTAGAATGTACCTCTATGTCATATGATTTTACGTCTTTAAAACATCCTTTGGGTCTTTTCATGTCTCTAAAAGGTCCTCAGGACGTCCTTAAGACGTCCGCCGAAAGACGTATATAGAACAAGTTTAGGACTTGTGTGTCCACTGGGAAGGAACCAGCGGTCGACAGTAAAAAAAACGGGCCTCCCCCGCTTTCTGTCACTTGTTTTCCAACAAAAAAAGTGTAAAAATATTTTTCTACTTTTTTCTACATTTTTCTACTTTTAAGCAACAATTTTTATTATTTTTTAAATTTCTTAACTGCAAATGGTTCATAACAGTTTTCACCATATTCATGAATTTTTTCAAATTTTTTCCATCGCCCCTTGTATAAGAAATAATGCTCTAAACTTGACTGTTCTTAAATGTACCCGAAAATCCTTACTTTTTTTACATTTTTCAGTCTGCTAAGCACAAAATTTTATTTAAATAAACGTCTTCAAGATCATTCACGTAAAACACTTTCAGCTTTCATATGATTTATTTTTTGTTGCGCTAGCATTTTTTTTGACGGAGTTGTTAAACTTCAAAGGCAGATGAAAATGATTTTCTCACCGATAGTAGATATCTCAGCCAATTGAGATTAGAGAATTCTTCTTATTGGACGGTATTCCGTAGTGTAATCAGTTGAGAAATCGTTATTTGCTACGAGATCGTTTGCTACCGTTTGGAAGTGAAAATTAATTAATCGGAGCAAAAAGAACCAAAAATTTGAAAATCACTCAATTTTTCACTAAATACTGTAAAAAACACACTAAAATGTGTTATTACCCAATGCTTGGAAAAAAACACAGCGCGCCATTGGAAAACACTAGATTTGTGTTAAAATCACTAAAATGGCCATCCTGGTCGTGCGACTAGTATGAGATGCGCAAACTGAAATTCGCCGGCGTGCGCGCGCAGTCTTCAAAAGTACTTCATTAAAGAAATTTGATTCTTTTAATTTAGCCGAATTTCCTAATTTAAATCGTAATGTATCCTGTATATTATAGTTTTTCAGGTAATCCTAGTAATTGACTCATCATTGTCCTAAAAAAGACCACTTTACCGATTTTAAGGTTGTGGTATTTCATATTTCAAACGTAACCTACTGGAACTCCTATGCGCATTGAACTTAAACTTTGAACGGAAATCACATAGGATGTCTTCATGGTGTCTTTATGATGACTTTATGATATCTCCGTGTAATTTACAAATCTGTGATAAAACAGTTTTTCCACTTTTAGAACAATTTCGGGCTTACTCTAGAGGATGTTTTTGGTTTCGTTCAAATTTTCATAATAAAACTTAGAGAAATCTCATAGCCGAAATATTTCTAAGTTGAATTTTAAAAAATAAATCTTAAAAATTAAGTCTTAATCAGTTTTTTGTAATATTTCAGAGCAGTTAAGCATTCAAGCCTTGTGAGAGAAAAATATAGAAATACTTTGAATTTGGGTTGACTTCAAATAATGATAATCTTGTAAAAGGCGCTTCAAAGAAGTCCCAGGAATATCCTTACGACATTGCCCCTGGATCCCTGGCGGGCCGAAGGAACCGAATGGAGCTTCTACAAAGTACCCGTAAAGACCCCATTGGTTCCATATTTTTTAAAACTTTTCATCGTCGCAAAAAAAGACTATTGCGATTATTCCGTGACCTTCTATAGGGAATTCTAACGTACAATCCGAATTTCAATAATTTAAAAGTTGATTTTGCTGTGTTTTTCGAGTTTTTAAAAAAGGAACCGAATGAGGACCCAATGGGGTCTTTACGGGTACTTTGTAGAAGCTCCATTCGGTTCCTTCGGTCCGCCAGGGATATTCTTTAAAGGCATCTTTAAGGGCATGTGATACTTACAGTTTCCCCGGCTTTTTTCCCACAAAAATGAAAAATTTTAATAACTGAATTCGGAGATGCTATAAAATATCGTAACGGACGTCCCCGGACTCTTGTTTGAGGAATAATAACAAAAAAATTTATTGTGCTAAATAAAAATTTTATGCATATGCATTATTTTGAGGTTACGTCGTTTTTCATCTCTGCCTTTCCGATAATCTGGAAATTATTTATGAAATAAACTTTTTTGATTGGCTGCAAACAAGGTTAGTTCCGGGAGATTAGCTACTATGTTTATTTGTAAGTCCAAATTTTTCAGCCAAAAATATTGTGTAGTTTGGAAGTAACGCTCGGGTGAATTGTAACACACACAACCTCGAAATATACATGCACGTTGTTAGCAATATCAAAATTTTTTGATAAAAAAAAAAAAAAATGTGCGGGGACGTCCGCGCTATCATTTCCCAGATTTTGAAGGCAAAATATTTTTATCCTCGGAAAAAAGCCGGGGGAATCTAACACTGAAAAAATCGATACTATTTCCTAATCGCTATGCAAATTAATCACATTTTTCCAAATTAAAACTTTTTTGAGTTAACCTACAAAAAAAGTGTGTGGGTACGTCTGTTAGCATGTTCACTATCATTTCCCAAATTTTTAAAACAAAATATTTATTATTCTAGAAAAAAAGCCGGGGGAACCTAAAACTGCTAAAGTCGACAATTTTCTAATAATCAGGTGCCCTTAAGACGAAGAAATGCCAGACATAGGACCTTTTAAAGACATTCTTAAGCTGTATTGATATCATCTTTAAGATATACTTTATGGGACAAGATTAAAATGTCTGTATTAAGACCTCATGACGTCTTTTTGTAAAAGCCTAAAGACGTCCACAAAAAGACGTCTTTAGGATGACTTTAAGCCAAGGGTGCCCACTAGGATATGCTTTAGAACAGCTGATATTCAACTTTTGAATGTTGTGAGTTCTACATAGAAAATTAAATGAAGAGATCCAGTTCCACTTTTTTACCGACGGAGTTCTAATCCATGCGAAACGGATTAGGCCAAGCTATTATTGAACTAATATAGTCGCATATTTTTTTCGGTGTATGAATAATGAATCTTTGCAAGTTAGGACGTAGAAAATATTTTGCAAACTTTTTCTGAAAATTTTTTTTACTAAATTGAATGTCTGCTGTGTAGAATAATTAATTGATTAATAATAATAATAAAATTATTTTTGTTACATTGAATCTCTCCGAGAGCACTATCTCTATATCTAAAACTAATGAATCTTTGCGATTCAAAACGTAGAAAACAGTTTGAAAAGTTTTCCTGAAAAAAAATTATTACTAAATTGAACGTCTGCTGTATAGAATAAATAATTAAAAATTAATATAACAATATTAATAATAATTTAATTAATTTTTTACATATAATCTCTTCGAAGACGCTATCCCAATATCTAAGAATAATGAATCTTTGCAAATCAGGACGTAGACAATAGTTTGCAAACTTTTCCTGAAAAAATGTTTACTAAATTCGACTTCTGGTGTGTAGAATAAATAATTAAATAATAATATTAATTTTTTACATTGAATCTCTCCGCGGGCACTATCTCTATATCTAAGAATAATGTATCTTTGCGAAGAAGGACGTAGGAAATTGTTTGTAATTTTATCCTGAAAAATTGGTACTAAATTCGACGTCTGCTGTGTAGTCTAATTAATATAATAATAATTAAATTAATTTTTTACATAGAACCTCTCCGAGGGCACTATCTCGATATCTAAGAATAATAAATCTTTAAGAAGCTGGACGTAGGAAATAGTTTGCAAATTTTTCCTGAAAAAATGGTCACTAAATTCTACGCCTGCTGTGTAGAATAATTAATTTAATAAATTAAATAATAATATAATAACAAAAATTAAATTATTTTCTTAAATTGAATCTGTCTGACATTATTTGAATATCTAAGAATAATGAATCTTTGCAAATGAGGGCGTAGAGAATAGTCTGCACACATTTCCTGAAAAAAAATGGTTACTAAATTCCACGTCTACTGTGTAGAATAATAAATTAAATAAATTAAATAATAATATGATTATAATTAAATTAGTTTCTTAAATTGTATCTGCCTGAGATTATTTCGATATCTCAGGATAATGCATCTTTGCGAATGAGGTCGTAGAAAATAGTTTGCAAATTTTGTCTCAAAAAATTGTTACTAAATTCGACGTCTCCTGTGTAGAATAATTAATTAAATATAATAATAATAGTAATAGTAATAATAATTTAATTATTTTTTTAAATTGAATCTCTCTGAGAATATTTCAATATATAAGAATAATGAATCTTTGCGAAGCAGGACGTAGAAAATAGTTTGCAAATTTTTCCTGAAAAAATGTTGATAGATTCGACATCTGCTGTGTAGAATAATTAATAAATTAAATAATAATACAATAATAATACTAATAATAATTAAGTTAATTTTTAACATTGAATCTCTCCAAGCGCACTGTCTCGATATTTAATAATAATAAACCTTCGCAAATAAGGACATAGACAATAGTTTGTAAAAAGAAAGGACCGGTAATATAGTTGTTTGCTTATTTGTTCTAAATTTTTTCTGCAAAAATTTGTTATTAAATTCGACGCGTGCTGTGTACAGTAATTTCTATTATATGTCTCGCTATTGAAAGGACGATGGTTTTTAAATGTCTGCAAAAATCTGCAGATAGTGTTATTTCCAATAAGAAATTTGTGGCATTAATATTAGGGTTCTATAAAGCGAGAATAGGTTTTACAATACATACCTTATTTATACGATTCTAGGTAATGCCCCTTTCCATATATGTTTTGCACGTCACAACACAACAAGATATGTAAATAATTCAAGAAATAACATTTTTCTTCAATTGGAAAATTATGATCAATTATTACCAGCGAGTTAACGCAGCATACTTTTATCAATTTTCACAGTTTACCTATTCCAAAGCCAAGTAAGACATGCTAATAAACAATTACAAAATTAAGAACACAATTCGCATTTTCATTCTAATTTAAAATTCCCGCCAAGGGGAGTGCAACTTTACCGACAGTGCACATATTTGGTAGTACGATGTAGTACGGCTGAGCGACCAGCGCCAAAAAGGTATGAGTCGCCTTGGTCTTTATTCATGTAGTTTGCTTGACCACTTTACTCTCATTTTTTAGCTGTTAGTCGATTTGTTTCATAAAAAGCAGATAACAAGCGCATATCCTACAAACGTGAAACCCCTTTCGGTGGCGGGAAAATGTTCAAAGTACATTTTACTAATTCAAGATAGCGGATATAAGCGATAACTGAAGAGAGTTTTATATTATGATTTTCTAAGTATTAATTTGCACAAGCAGTTTAGCTTTTTATTATTTAGGAAAATATTGACTTTCAAATTCTCGGAACAAATTTCTTTTCTATAAATTTTATTCATTTTTTTATAATGTTTACCAATTATATTTAAAATTAAAAGTATGTGTAATGTTTCTTAAACCAAAAACTTTATTTATAATCAGAATATTCAAAAATATCAGTGGCACATAAAATATAAATCTTTGTCCTGGAATAGAATATGGTATCGTTTTAAGCTTTTTTCATGTAAAAAATTATGAATAAGGGCATCATTGTGGCTGAGATGGTGTAGTGATTGTCCTATGTTCCAAAATAGCAGCCTTGGCAGCCACGCTGGCGCGGGTTCAATTCCCAAAGCATGAAGCGAGGCTGGACGTGCTCTCTGATAGCTTCGCTTCTGCCCCATGGTATACTACCCAACAGATACCCTACAGTTTATAATTAACCATACAGTACAGTCGCTAATGGCCCTGGTAGTTGATGCGACTATAAACATTCAACTAATAAAATAAATAAACTTATGAATAAAACACAGTATTGAAATAACATGTCGGGTGATTTTTATCGCGAGTTAGTTAAAAGGTATCCATCATGGGATAATTGTAGTTGTCAATTGTTTGCAACATTTGTATCCAACTTCAGATAAAACATATCCCTGGAATTTATTGCACTAGTTTTATGTAGTTCTTAATGCTAAATGTCTTTCTCAGAAGCCCAGACAGCATTCTCTTATATGTATAATATGCAGGTGCAAAACAAATTCTCGAACTCATTTCAGAATTAGCAACTGCTTCTATAAAACAGATTATTTGAAATTGAGAAGAATTAAACTGATTGATAAATAGCAGTGTTATTTGTTTTGTCAAATCAATACTGAGAAAATTATAATTCTACATCTATCTTGAATGTTTCGGAAATTATTATATAAAACTCTGTTTAGTTATCTCTTATATCAATTATTTTTGAATTAGTTCCATCAAATATATCAAACTTATTTTTTCCGTGTAGTATTAAAAGTTATACATATTTCAAAAACAATGAATAAATAATATACAGTAATTAGCAGTTAACGCGATTTGAAATACAAATGCAACTTTCCTTTAAACTCCTTTTTATTAAAATAAAGTTAGTTTAATATCCTGAAAGGCTAACGAAAGTTTCTGCAGGTAAATTCACACACACACACACACACACACACACACACACACACACACACACACACACACACACACACACACACCTAAGATTAGTGTAAACTATAAACAAATATATATCTATACAAAAAATAAAGTCAAAGCCGGCTTAATGAATATCGGATACTACTTTTAAATCTTTTACTACAGTTTATAAACATATAATTCTAATGATAAGTTATTCATTCATAATTATTTATGGGAATTCGTTATTTGCGACATTTTTTCATCATTTTGCCGCACTTTGCGCCCTTAAATTTAGAAACCTCCTAACTTTCGTTTTTCCCAACGTAAACAGATTTCCTAGGGGTTTTTGGAAAGCTCTCACCCTTCATTATCTCAATATGCACAAAAAGTGTGACGCTCGTGGACCGAAAATCGCCCTTACTGACCCTCCTACTTTTTTTCATAATTACAGTGAAATTCGTCTATAGCGCCGATTTTAGGGTTGACGTTGGGTGGGAACTAACTCATTATAGCCCACACCGCTTTTGTTTGTTAACGCCTGAGTGCTCGCCTGAGTGACAACCTCAGACCCTGCGCACCTCGCGCTGTTCCTGTTACTCCTACCTGCGGCGCTGCGTCAATTCTCGGTAGGGCTATCGAAGGGAGGGCTATTGAAGGGTTTCACTGTAATTGAATTCGAAGTAGAGATACTGATTTGAAAATAAATAAGTTTTGAGATTGTGATTTTAAATCGAATTTGAATTCCTTTGAACGTCTATACAAGAAAACTGCTTTTTTCAACGAAATTGTGTATTATAGTTTAAAAATTGCAAACCTTCCAACTCCGAGAACGCTCGAGTCCCAAAGTTTCTTGACAATTTGGTTACATGCGAGTTCCAAATTTTTGCAATTAAAATTTTCAAACTACATTTATTAATTATTTCAATCTACTTTAGATTACAGCAGATATAAGATTGATACAAATTCATTAAAATTCTGAAAATTTCATAAAATTAGCCAGTATATTTGTTAAATTATGAACTACAATTAGAAATTTACAAACTGTTGTAAACTTTGCGCTTCCTCAGTCCTTCCTTAAAATCTTCGAGCAATTGTTCCTTCGTCTTTTGTCCAGTTAAGTAATAGTTTTCTGGTGGCTTTCCCTCTTCAAGCGTGACATAATAATGGCAATAAATATATCGAATTTCTCCATGCCGTTGTTTTGCATGTCTTCTCAAGCCTTTTATTACTCTTCCTTTGGTGACAAATGATTCCGCTGTAAAATACTTCTCTAATAAATACCTCTACTAATCTCTACTGAAAAATAATACTTACACAATTCTCCAAAATTTATGGATTATTTAGGCCTCAATCTAGTTCTAAAACTACTACTAAAGTACACTGTGAAAAATAAAAAAATTGTACCACTTAGAATGTTAAAATTACCAACAAAAAATCGGTGCAAATCTTGTAACTTTACTACTGAAGATAAATAGTTAACGTAGAGCAGTGTGTATTATATAAATCTCATTCCTGTGACTTATCGGTTCTAATCTATAACAGTTCGTTGATCAGTCTTAGAGAATTAATACTCTAATTAACCTTACTCAGTCTCATAGCCGTTCCTAAATATGCTAACTATCTAGTTTTTGAAGCAAACAAAACTAAACAGCTAAAATGATTATAGGAATCTAAATAGTTATGTAGGAAAGACGCAATGGATATTGAATATCATTATTGTGATTTATAACTATTCTTTGTTGTTCAGTCATTATCTTACTCAGTCTGATCAATATTCTTAAATAATATTCTTTTTGACCTGTCGCTTTAAAATAATGAGAAAAAAAAACAAACTTTAAAGACCTTTCCGCATTATAACGCGAAATGTAATAAAATTCTGCGTCTAATAAATCCAAATTGGCGGCAAAATGTCAACTTTATAAAAAATAGTGCAAAAAACTTCAAATTTCGATGTTTTCTAAAAATTGGAATAACTTTGAAAATAATGAAATTTTAAAAATGTATATTATTATTACCAACATTTCGTAAAATAAGGAAAATGATAAGTTAAACAAATGTATGTCTGTACACCTGTTTGAAATCTTGCTACTTTGTTGTGTCAAGTCTGACCACAGGGCAAAATCTAGGGAAAAATTCTAAAAACATTTTTGTATCATTTTGACAAATACTATGCCAAATTCCGTTTAAAATAAGCCCAAGGTCTTTAAAAGTTTTAATTATTTTCCGAATTATTACAATTTTTTA
>NC_046661.1:39571306-39578347 GCF_010883055.1 Belonocnema kinseyi | reverse complement strand
TTAATAATTAGAAAAATATTCCCTAAGTTACTAAAAATCATCAAAGGTTGCATTCAAAACTGTTTAAACTAAAAAATTTACATTTATTTCTGTGAAAAACTTCAATTCTCGTAAATTCTCGAAAAAAATCGCTCGAGAACTTACCGGTAAGTTATCGCCTCTACCAAAAAAATAGTGCATGCCATGGAGGAGAGCCGTCTTCTCTTTATGGCTTGGACAATGCTTTCGAAGATCTTGATAGGCTACTTCCATTCGTTCCGAAAACATTTCGCTCATCATTAAAAGACGGTGCTCTCCTCCCTGCTTAGTCCAGGCATTACTTCGAAATTATAAGTAAAATTCCCGACAAAATCCTACTTCCGATGTTTTTAATGAGAATGTTCCGTTAAGGTGTCCCTTTTGACATATCAAGAACGCTAGAACAGATCAATTGCTAAACCGGAGATTTTTTTTAAACAGTTTTAAAACTTTCATTTGCGCGGACGTATAATTTACACTGCAATTTAGAGCAAATTGTCCAACAGAAAAAAGGAGGACAAAAATATGAGAGAATTTTGTTAAAAAAATAATCCGCTATCTTCCATAGGTTTCGAGTCAGGATACATAGAAAAATCTCCTTTTTTTGGATTGGGAAAGTGTTCCACACGTAAATGAAAGTTGACTTAATTCTCTATAATTACAAAACAAGAGCAATGTCCTTCCTATAATAGGTCATAAGTAACGACCCCTCAAATTTGGCCATTTTTGCCTTTTTTACGTGCAAAAAAATGGAGTTCAGTTTTTCTCAAAATAAATCATGTCCGTTTTAGTTTGCGTTAATGGTACCAGAAGATAAAATAGAGTCTACAAAAATCTGCGTATATCTAGAAAAAAAGGTATTTTAGACCTATTATTTATAGAATTACAAGGTTTCAAAAATTGATTTTTTTGGTTGCATTTTTGACTAAAAACAGAGAATTTGTTTTTTTGTTGAAAATATCTCATTTCCTTTAGTTTCCACGACAAAATTACTTAAGATTAAATAAAAGTGAACTCAATTTGGCATAAATTTAAAAAAATTGTCCCAGCCCTACCCAGATAACAATCGTGCGACGCACGCTTCAAGCACGCATGCGACTCAAACGATGCGGCCGCTATCGCACGCAAATGGCAAGCACATTCCGCGATTAAGTGATGGGTAAGTGCGTGCGTGCAAAATGAGGCTCATTCAGCCATCACTCATGTCATTTCGTCGTAGTCCTTACTGAATACAGTCGAACCTCGGACACTGTAGCTTTGGACACTGTCACATCTCGGATACTGTCATCAGCTGTTTCGCGGATACTGTAAGAATTAGGTGATTAGATCAGTGCCTTCACATCCTCGAAGCCCCTTCTCTGAGATATGTAGTACATATGCACTTAGTTTTGCACAATTAGTTAAGTGAAAAGTGCAATTTAAAATCTTCCTCATTGAAATTTTATATTTTAACTTTACCGGGCTTTGAAATGCCTGAAGTCGCTTACGCTAGCTGACGCGCAAGCAGTCGAGATAATGCAGGTTAAATTACGTTGACGTTGAAGGTTTTTTGTTAGTTTTGTACAATAATAATGTCATATATATATGTATGAAGTAATAACATTAAATCTCTATACTATCAGGGGTACCTAATGCAAAACATCGTATCGATACGGTCCTGTGATTCGACGCCGATTGGCTGAGGGGTAAGACCACGTGAGCTTACAGTGTCCAATACGCCCGATCCCGATGGGTGACAGTGTCCGAGGTTCGACTGTACACATAAACAATATGTCAATAATATTTTGTAGTGAACAAATTCGATTTAGTTGAATCAAATTAATATTTTATTTCAAATTAATTATGCATTTATCTTATTTCAAATGATATTTGTACCTGCACATTGTACATATGCAAATGATAAACTTCACGGTTCACCGGACATCGGTGCCGACCTTGCCGTCAGGCAGGTTATGTGAGCGTCAAGTTGTCGCATTTGCAGTAGAAAATTGCATCGAACTCTATAACATCCGTATCACATATATTCATCGTGTCTATTTGAGCCTGTATTACTTTGAGTGCCACGAATTGCGTTGGAACTGGCAAGGAAAGAGGTAAACAGAGGTATTACCGACACCTTAAGAAAAAGCTTTTAGAAGAAGGAAAATATTAATTTATAGCCTGCCGATGAAAACGTACTGAAAAAGCAATGAAACGGCACTGGTCAGTGCTGATTCGGTGCTGTTTCTTCAGCATTAACTTTACCGCTAGTTTTCTATACCTGAGTTCCACTTCAAGTGTCCATTTAAATTTTTAAAAGGCTATTTTCACCCAATAAATCTAGTCTTGTGAGATCTTTGAAAATGTATGTTAGTAGAGCATACTATAGTGTTACACTGAGAGACCTTTTGTTAGAATTAATGAAATAAATGAATTAGACTTTAGTATAATATCGTTCCAAAATAGGGAAAAACGAGGATTTATTACATTTATTCGTATTTCAATACAGAAGTTTAACATTATCATACGAGTATTTAAAACACGAAGACGACAAAGTAGTATTCTAAATACGAAATATTATGAATCGAATATTATGATATTGTCAATATAAGGTTGACTGAAATCTGAGACGCATAGCAAACTATGAAATCATTATTCTTGATTTTCATATAGTTTCGTTTGAGAATGCTCCTCGATTGTTCCGCCATTTTGCGATCGAGGCGAAAGGTTATGATTCACAACATTTTAAATGAAACGTAACTCTCTATTTTAAATTCATTCATTTACTATGGAATTTAAAACATTAGGAATTATTTCTCATACAAGAATATTTTCAGTTCCGTTAGAAAAATGTCAATTTAATGATTGAAAAACATAATGCCCTAAATTTTTAAGCAACGCCGTTTAGCCGAGATTTTTGCCAAATATTCCATAATGTAAGTTAGCCATGCGGTTTAGTTGCTAGAGAATGCGTTAGGGCTTTAGGTAAGTTAGGTTTCGAATCATGCCGCAGCCGTTCCGATTTTTCATAGCGATTAAGCGTGCGATTATGTATGTGGTGAATAAATTAAGTATATAAAAATAATAACTGTACGCGTGTTTATGTATTTAGTTGTATTTAATTTGCGTATTTAGTTCCTCCTTCTGAAGGATAAAGCTTTTGGTGGAGTAAGTTATTTTTCATATAGACTTTGAGATTCTCGTATGCATTGTATGGAATCTTCAAACGATGTTTTCGCTCTTTCAAATAAAACGTATGACTATCGTTTTAACTTCGCTTGTTAACTTCGATATAGTGAATTTTAAATTCTCGCAAGTTTTATGAGATTTAATGCAACATCCTTTCTATTTGTTCAAACAGAAATATTAGTTTTGATGGCTGAAAACCGCTATATCAATTTTTGATACGCAAATCCTGTTTTCCCTATTTTGAAACGATATTATACTAAATTTTCATTCATTTTTATCATTTATTCTAACAAAAAGGTTCTCAGTGTAGGGAAAATCGGTATGCCTATGCCAATACGACTAGGCTATCAAGTAGACCAGCTGAAAGGGATTAAAAATAAAAAACTGAAATTGGTAAAATTTCGAAATTATCTATGAGAAAGTTGAAAATTCAGAATGTACGGGTTTCGATTATTTCAGATATATAACTTTTTCTTTTGAATGTTTAAAATTGGAATGAATATAACGTATCTCGCAAATGGAATGGGATACGCCAAAACAGACAACATTTTTTAATTCAACTTCAAAGTAGTATATTAGAATATAAGTTATAATTATAAATATGTATAATGAGAAAATTCATAAATTAAACAAAAGTGTTCATAATTTGAAGAAAATTCTAAAAAGGGAGTCGGTTTGGTTGCGGCCAGGTTTTACTTCTCAGTGCCGTTTAGGTGCTGAAAATCAGAATAAACAGCCACTGAAACGGTACTGACGGCCCAGTGCAGTTCACTTGTGCTTTTCAGTGCTTTTTCATCGGCAGGGATATGCTTCTTGTTTGGTAACGAAGATGAATTCATCTGAAAGGGCACATTTTTTCCGTTTTCAGACAGTACCCAAGAATATAATTATTGTTTGCCAAACTATTGTTAGAATTATTTTTAAATAATTTATTCAAATCCAGTGAACGACACGATATTTCCAGTAGAAGACACACTACATTCAGTGAACGGCTCATGTATTCGGCACTTCATCGGCACGCGTGCCACTCGCGCGAGGTGCGACACATATGTCACGCATATGCGGACACATCTGTTTGGTAACGGTTTATTCGCACTCGTGCCTGCACCGTACGTGGCACCCTGTGCGTGTATTGCTATCTGGGTAATAAGTCACGAGATATGACCTTGTAAAGTGTATTCTGCCTGCATAGAGCCACCTTAGCCTACCATGAAGTAGAAATACCGTCGTATTTCGAAAACTTTGTCTCAAATAAGTGTATATAATTCATTCAACATGTATAGTACGTCTTTTACCATTAATTAATAATTAATTGTTTATAACAAAAGCGTGATATTACCACTTATGATTACTTTTTGGCCTTCTTTTTAGTATTTTCGTAGCAAAAAAGTGATTGTAATTGATTGAAAATGTGATATACAAGATGTCCAAAAAGTCCCGGGACAGCCAAATGAATCCTTAGTTACAATTTTTTTGGAGAAGGCTGAGGTCATTCTTGAAGTAACTTTCAACGAGGAATCCAGTGGTGACCTTAGTGTTGACATTGACAATGATCTTCATGGTTATTTCAAAGTCACCTTTGTTTTTTTAAATGGACTGGACCATTTTTAACATTGGCAATAAGGTCACTCTTTGTTTTTTAATTGAAACGACTTTGTTTGACATCAGAAATCTAAAGAAGGGAAAATTTTACATTAAAAAGTGTAGTCAGGTCATAGGTAGAGTTTGACTTTGATGGGCACCTGACTTATGACCTTGATGGTCATGGTCAAGGTCACTCGATGGTCACTATTTAATGTACATTGTTTAAGTAAATAAGTAGGGTAAGAGGATGATTTTCACAAGCTAGCTTGGCAAAAAATGTTCAGACCATATTGAAGTTTGAATTACCTTGATACGTCCATCAATATCACACCTTACCTATGACCTGACTACACTTTTAACTTTAAATTTTCTGCTCATGGTCAAGGTAAAAACTAAAGTCACCACTGGATTCCTCGTTGAAAGTTATTTCAAGAATGACCTCAAACTTCTCCAAAAAAATTGCACCTAAAAATTTATTTGGCTGTCCCGTGACTTTTTGGACACCCTGTATATTTTTCATCAGAAAACAACAAGTTTGTTAATCATTCATTATAACAATATTTTCCCAAAACGTGAGTTGAAGGGTTCCGCACTACGCATCCTCTTTCCCTCTCCCCGTTGAATGTCATCACTGTCTTGGCAGGTCATTAAGATGCAGTCACTGAAGATCATTTTAACAAGCTTGGAAATATATAGTGATTATCTTGTACAAACAATCTGCCCTCTGCGCGTGCACATTCTCATCGAAGTGCGTCAGACTCGAAAGTTTGAGCGCAATAATCCCAACTTTGGCATGTTGAGCTACTTCGCTTGTCTGGCGCAGCGACCCTCAATGATCGCTGTTGGCGCGCGATTCTATTCGTGTATAATTAAAATTTTTGAAATTAAAATAGACAATTTTTATAGATTGCACATAAATATCAGAAATAACTTAATTTGTGATTTGAGGAAAGAGAAAAATAATAATACAAAAACCTTGGTTAAGGAAATAAGAATTTAGCTTTTGAAATTAAAGAAAATATGTTATTATCTACAAAATCTACGCATTATTATTTTCTTATAACCTTATATTATAAATTAGGTAATTTCTGATATTCATGTGCAATTTATAAGAATTATCTGTTTAATTTCCATAATTAGTAGGGGCAGTAGCTCAACATGCCAAAGCTGGGATCACTGTTTGAGCGTGCCTATAAGGTGCGTGACTGCTAATTCTCGTGCTCGATAATGCATTTATCTCACGCTACACGCACATTCTTTGTATTTTCACCACATTTGTGCACAGACCATTTGGTATAAAAATTGTAAAAAAACATTAAATCTTTTTCTTCTGGCACAATATCTTATCTCCTGTACATTCTTCATAAGATTTGCATAAAAGTAAATTAAAGTAGATTAAATTATCTTTAAAACTAAAAAAAAATTAATTGCCTACGTTTAGAAAATCTCAGAATATTCTCTGGCGGAAAAGCCTGGCCCGTTTAAGGCTATATGAAGGTTCGATTTGAATGATTTCGTCTCTAGAGATAGTCTGAGAGATTTGAGTCCGTTTAAGAGTGATGCAACGGTCATATAATGGCCCTATTGTATTCGTTACGTACCGGGCGGGCAGAGTTATTTACAGTCGTAGGCCGTCACCAACCCGATTCCCTTTTTAAGGAGGCTTGGGCGTTTGTTGTCGTATGAAGTGAGGAGCACCGCGGGGGAAGGTTTTATATGAATGCTTATTTCAACATATTTTTTATATAATTATACTATTACAGTCTCATCTAAGCAGAAGAGTAAAAAATCGGGAAAAAGTCTTAAAAAAAGCGATCGTAAAAACTTATTAATTTCACCTAAGCGCCTCGTGTGAACGTGACGTGCCCCTGCCGGTTTAAACCTGGCCTGCGTGTAGTTTTCTTATTGAAGATTTTCCGAAGTACCATACCCCTAGTGGAAGAAACGGAAAAAGTTCGGAAAGCACCAGAGGCTGCAAGGCCGATCGCGGATCAAAAAAAGGATGTTCGAACATCTCTGTACATCGGGGATTCTACTAGTAAATTAAGAAGCGTATCTTCCACTTCCAGATTACAAATTGAACAGATTTGCCCCTTGCTGAAACCAAAACTGAGTTCACCCACAGTAGATATCCCTCTTACGCCATCCATAAGGCGCACCTGCGCGAGAACTCTGGAAAATTTGAACGGAGTGCCGTTATTCAGGTACTCGTGACCTATTGAATGAACACAAACATGGGACAACACCTATAGTCATGCGGACTGCGCCAAC